>NW_024538210.1:0-11607 GCF_016628075.1 Suillus paluster
GAAAGCCAAACACCGCTAGCACAAAAAATGAAAGAATTAATTCGGTTTGTGATAATTCGGAAGCATTGACCACGTACAGTGCTGTATGCATTACAAGTTAGCTTTGAAAAAAAAACCCCGTTATTATACTCCATTGAAGAAGATCGGAGGTGATGACTACGTAATACCTGCATTACAGTGTCGAAAAAAGAGCCGACATTGCAATCAGGGATCGATCGCAGGGCAGTAAATGTCCAGACTCACTCAAACGGAACGGGCATTTCTTCCCCTACTCATATCAAACAGCCGAACAAGCTGTACCGTAAAGAATGCGCTAGTGGCTTCACTGTAGCTCGGGTTGGTGAGTGTGGAGATGCAGTAGAGGAGTGTGGTGGGCCCGGTGGATGTGCTGAAGAGAGGTGGGAAGTGGACTTGTCATGCGAGCTAATGAGCATTTAGTAGGACATGGTGAAGGGGTGGAGGAAGGAGGTTCTCACCTACTGAGAAGAAGACGCATATAGGGAGTCTAATCTGCGAAATGCGAATTCAGTAGAAAGTAGAGCAGAAGAATATATGCAAGGCTTACTGATTAGATTGAACAATGAGGACAGAAGAACTCTAATCTGCGAAAGATGAGATCAGTAGAAAGTGGAGGCAGGTGAACATGGACGTCTCACCGATTAGTAGATGCATGGTTGAAAACAGTGAGATTGTGGAGGGCGACACTGATGATCTGAGACGGGAGTGATGGCAGCGGCACACCAAAAGAGGGTCTTTAACCCTACTGTTGCAGCAACGGATGAGCAACAGGGCGACCGTCAAGACGTGAAGTCTAGGCGTGGATGATCAGCGACGCGAAGTCAACTGAACAAAAATCGAATGGCACAAAGCCAGTTCTAGCTGAGAGAGAGGACCGGGCGCAGAGTAGGACGAGGACAACGGGACAACGAGGACAACGAGGATGAGGAAAGGATGTGTCGAGGGATATGATGGTAGATAGGAAGGCCTGACTGAGTAAACAGTAGGAATAAGTAAAGAAATACAACTCTGAAGAATATCATTGAGGCCAAATCAATCGTTCTGGGACTTTCCCAGGGTTGACTATAGTTTTGCAGCCAAATTTAGCCAACTCTGGGAAAGTCCCAGAACGATTGATTTTGCCTCTCAATATTCTTCGTGTTCTTCGAAGTTCTTTATTCCTACTCTGTACTCAGTCAGGCCTTGCTATCTACCATCATTTCCTCGACACATCCTTTCCTTGTCGTCATTGTCGTCCTATTCTGCGCCCGGCCCTCTCTCAGCTAGAACTGGCTTCGTGCCGTTCGATTTTTGTTCAGTTGACTTCGCGTCGCTGATCATCCACGCCTAGACTTCGTCTTGACGGTGCCCTGTTGCTCATCCGTTGCTGCAACAGTAGGGTTAAAGACCCTCTTTTGGTGTGCCGCTGCCATCACTCCCATCTCAGATCATCAGTGTCGCCCTCCACAATCTCACTGTTTTCAACCGTGCATCTACTAATCGGTGAGACGTCCATACGTTCACCTGCCTCCACTTTCTACTGATCTCATCTTTCGCAGATTAGAGTTCTTAGATACGTTTTCCTTTGTGGTAAGTACTCTTTATCACATATTGTATGCTACCAGCGCTCACACTCTCACGATGTCATATTCAACTTGCAGGTGGTTGTGACTTTTCATCAAGTACGCGCTACTTAAACTTTGCAGCGTTCATCATGCCCACCGCTCTATTGTGTTCAAGAGCAACACAACTCTTCGGGATGGTAGGAGGGTCATTTCTGACGTCTGTATCCTACTAATGTGCATACATACTACAGCATGGCTGCAAGCTTTCACGCCCCGCCGTCGGTCCAAGGAAATTTAGTCATCACAACGCAACATGGACTTCGTTCCCGTGTTCCACCATTTTGAAGAAGAAAATGTACAGGCTCGTGCGGATGGTTGCTTCGGCGCCATAGACTGCTTCCAGTGGCCTCAAGCTTATGATAACATTTTTTGCAATTCGACTTGCATTCCTCGAAAGGAGGCTTTCCCATCCCCGCACCCGCTACATTGGGCTTGGTTCACTCCCACCCAAGAAGATTTCAAGCCAATCCCAGGCACCTCGTTCCCTGTAGGCACGCTCGCATCGGATAAGGTCGAAGGCTTGGATTCTCTTCGCAAATTGGCAGAGAAACGGGTGCAGGATTGGAGGGCTAATCGGCAAGGCAAGAATGACGCTGTAGTCAGTCGCATTTTGTCCCTTCGACATGGCGTCTGTTTGAAGACGCATCCACTTACATTCCGCGACCTTCTCATGTTCGTGACTGATGCCCAACGGCTGTTTCTCGAGATCTATTCATTCATGGAGTGGATCCTCCTTGCTCAGCCTCGTATGACTGCCGTGACAGCACTTCCGTCGTCAACTCTGAGTGGATGGGCGCCTTCACGCACGACAGCGACATGTGCAACAAGCTGTACATTGCTGGTATCCCCATTTGGTATGTCCGCACCATGGCATACATACCTTCGAACATGACGGTAAAACAGCCCGTTTTACTCACCCGTCCCGATCAAATCATCCTTTCCATGTACGCAGAGGGCAACAAAGTGCGACCTTACGAAATCATCTATGCATAACAGGAAGCACAGGCACCAGCCTGTAAGTACCCCTCGCCTTTTTTTCTTACGTATCACAACTAACTACTCAATGTCAGATGTTAAAGATGCTCGGCGGCCCGCGCACCACATCCAGTCAGCTGAATCCATTAGGGACAAATGGAAGGATCCTGAGAGCCCTACTTCCCGCCGTCAAAGCTTCATTGGGATGACGCCCTCAAAAGATGCATCAAGGATTCATCTCGTGTCCGCACTCCCTACCTTATTGACTGAGGATACAGGTTCCCCGAACCAGGTCTCCTGGTCGGTCCGAAGCTGCCGGAGCGCCTTCAGGGATACATCGCCACTTGGCTCGCCTGTCGTCCCACTATGGACTCGGGCGGGTTGATCACAACCCTCCTCACAATTACCCGTCCCCTCAACTATGGCGTGACTTTCTTGGTAGCGGGATTTCTGCCCAATCACAAGCCACAGCGCCCAAAGGCAAAGGACCCGAAAAAAAAGTTCTTACTGTGGCGGAGAAGCGCAAGGGAATGATGAAGGATTTGTTCGGAGATGATATGGTGGACTCTCACGGAGATTTATTTGTGCCGGAAGGAATGGTTAGAATTCCGTGGCAAACAGGTCCCTGTCGCCAGTCTCGCCCACCCTCCCCAGCTCCTTGCCCAAAAGATTACCTGGGAGCTGTTCGAGCTTGGATTTCCGCTATGAATTGAGGGATTCTCGATCGCCACTTGGCCAAGGGACGCTGGGCAGAAGATCCGGTTGGTCGCGAACAGTTGCTGCATGCCCATCTTCCCTGGTGAGGCTGGCCTTGTCATGTGGTCGGAGCCATTTCCGACGGACAATTACGGTATGTGGAATAACACCTTAATTGGTGTTCTTCCGTACCTCAAAGTTTCCAACAACTGCTGTGCTCTTGGGATGATGTGCCGCCTCTTCTTACATCGCCGCTCATCCAAGAGAACTTTACAGATACAAAATGGTGGGAAGTCGCGCGCGCTGCGACTGCGTTTTATGTTCAGACATTTTTCGATCACTTTGGTAGGCCTCCCGTTGTTCCTCACTCGCTCCCTCTGTAATGATGATTTCATAACGCTACATTGCATACTACATTTTCTTCCGTGTTTGTGTACAAATATTATGTTCCCTCAGCTGTAATGGTGATTCGGATGGCTTCCGTGGTTACCTCTAGTCTCGTTTTAGTGACATGGTGCGTGTATTTGTTTCTCCAGCCTTCTGCTTGACTTTTCTGTGCAGGCATGTGACGTAATGTGTTCATATTCTCTGCGGCCACCAACAAACTTCCCCAGTGGTTTATCCTTTTATTTTTATTTTTATTTTTATTTTTATTTTTATTTTTATTTTTATTTTTATTTTTATTTTTATTTTATTTTTATTTTTATTTTTTATTTTTTATTTTTTATTTTTATTTTTATTTTTATTTTCTTTATTTTTATTTTTATTTTTATTTTATTTTTATTTTTATTTTTATTTTTATTTTATTTTTATTTTTATTTTTATTTTATTTTTATTTTTATTTTTATTTTTATTTTTATTTTTATTTTATTTTATTTTTATTTTTATTTTATTTTTTATTTTTATTTTATTTTTATTTTTATTTTTATTTTTTTATTTTTATTTTTATTTTTATTTTTATTTTTATTTTTATTTTTATTTTTATTTTTATTTTTATTTTTATTTTTATTTTTATTTTTATTTTTATTTTTATTTTTATTTTATTTTTATTTTTATTTTTTATTTTTATTTTTATTTTTATTTTTATTTTTATTTTTATTTTTATTTTCCTTCCATTATCTCACTCTGCCGATGTATTTGCCTTCCTGAGTAAGATGATGAGAACATCCGTGACATGTGATTGATGCCTGATTGGGCTGACCTGATGGGACGATGCAACTGTGTATTTTCCCATTCTGATACTGAATAATTTATCCCATCGATCATTCGCTTCCGCTCGTTTTACCCCCTCCCTTTTCATCGAACGTGTGGGCCAGGTTGTACACTTGACCTTTATTGATCTGTCACCATAATGAGCCCCACGCCCACTCCAGCTGACTTCGCATCGTTGGTGACTTCCGTTCGCAAGTTCCTCCAAGTGACTTCGTGTCATTGGTGTCTCTCCAGCTGGCTTCGTGTCGTTGATGTGTTGTGCCCGTTATATTGACTCTTACAGTGCTGCGCTATGGTGGTCCGTCGTCCTAAGCCTAGACGTCGCAAAATATCCACTCTGCAAGCGGCATCTGCCACGCAGGAAGAACTGCCCCTGAGTACTATAGTCTGTGAACCTTGGATGAACAAGGCATGGCGACGTCCCCTGCCAGACTCGCACGTTAGACCTCTATCTTCCTGGCCCACCCCCAGTCTTGATTATGCCCGGACGCAAACGTCTCACTCAGCAAACTTTATCTCTTCCATCCGCACCCAGGACGGTTACCCCCCAAGATCGTGACGGAACCATGAATCATTTTAGCGACTCCCTCCATTTCTTTAATGATCCCAGTATCCGTCATCTCACTAGCTCTCAGAAAAAGACCAACCAGTGGCGCAGATGGTCAGAAGATGTCATTCCATCGCTTGTAGTGCCCTATCTATCATACATGCAGGAGACTTCAATGCTACGCTACGCCGACACTGTACGACAGCCACACAGAGATCCTGTAGCTTGTCATGCTGGGTGTGGGACCCGCAGCATCAAGGTTGCATGCATGTTCTTTGACAGTATGTTGTCTAGCTTCTTTTCTCCCCCGATGTCTGATCTAATGTACATTACAGGCTTGTCAGAAATTAATATCATTGCATGCCCCTGTTATCCTGCCCCTCTCCAGCTCCTTCGTCGTGGGCTGTTCCCATGCGCCCCTGTTGCTCCCTCACTCGCAGTAGACTTACGTGTTCTAGAGTTTGTCCGCCTTCTTTTCATTCGTCAGTCCCCCAACCATACTGCATGGTGCGATGCAGTGGAGACATTTCTAGATGGGATGGGATATAAGTTGACATCGATGGTAAGCATTTGATCCTCCATGTACATAGCATGTTTAACCTTGTATTAGCATAGCCTGTGCCGTCGCTTCGCCAATGCACTTCACTGGTACCGGGTGTTGAACGTTTTCGCTCGTGACCACATCTCCATCCTTATTGCCGACACCCGGAAGGACAAGATCCATGTGCAACCCATGGCAGTCGAACAACCTACAGAATACCTTCGTTCACGCTGCCCACTTTGCTTCAGGGCAAATGATTGGCAAAAGGCAAAAGATTCTCGTTCCATGTAAGTTCATTTATGTAGCTATAGTGCTGCGTTACTCAATTGATCATACTCAGGCCAGATATTATCGTTTGCATAGATGCATGCTTTACTCAAAAGCGCTCCACCAATGCTCGCGGTGCCGATGGTCACGACCCTCCCAACCCGACACCATCCTTTTTTCTACCAAAGGACGATGTGCAAGCGATGGAGGAGTTCATGCAGCGCTGTCAAGGAGAAAGACGTCGGGCGAGGGCCTCAAGGACGGAGCCAGAAGAGGATCGCTATGAAAAGGGTATGAGTGTGCCAGTATCAGTCCTGGATGGATGCAGAGAATCTTTCATGGCTGCAGACGAGAAACGGGAGAAGGCAAGCACTCGATTTTTTACTGATACAGGCCTTATGGCGCTGCTTTGTAGACACGACCGTGTCCTCTGGATCGCGAATCTCACATCAGCTGGGGAGAAACAACATTACTCGCTCGCTCTATTGGACCGTCTGTTCAAGCATCTACCCCCTCAAATGACCGTTGGGCTTCTGTACGATATCGGGTGCCAACTTGAACGGAGCTGTCGCAAATGGAGTCTTTTGGATGAATCTATTTTATCGCGACTCACCTTTGCAGTTGCCGTATTCCACGCTTACGGTCACCAGTGGCCTTGTCAACTTATTTACCATCCCAGGAAATGCGAAGGTTTTGGGCTGTCTGACGGCGAGGGGTGTGAACGACTATGGAGTTCTCTAAAGCAACTGATCCTGCCTCTACGCGTTTCTGGAGTAAGTACCACCCATATATTATTCTACAAGTCTGACTCTACTCTAGTTCAATCAGCGTCTTTTCGTGCTTGATACTCAAATTCGCCACCTTGATGCGAGATCGCTGCAAGGATTTGGCCATTGGCTTCATTGGCGTTGGATACACTGCCAGACAAAGAAGAATGCGGCTCTGGACAATTTACAAGACTTGGACCTCGACGAGGACATGCTTCGTGCGGAGTGGAAAGCTCAGATTGCACACCAGACATGACCCGCTCCACGTAAGAGGATACTTACCTGTTGTTGTTGTCTTACTGAACTGAATATCTTGACTAGGTCAATCCAGAAACAAGGCGGCCAAGGTCATTATGACTCTTCTTGCATTGGAGAAGACTTTAGATGCACACAACGCTTCTGTCCGTGAACTGGAGGCGCACTTACACGGTGGTCATGTTGATAACATGGTAGAGCTCAATCTGCAGCTGGTTGATGCTCGTTTGCGACGTACTAAAGTTTCTAACACTATCCAACATCGTAGAGCTGCACTTGGAGTGGAAGATAAGGCTGAACTGGAGAAGATGAAGAGGGATGTTTATCTCACAGCCAGATTGAATGCTCGCGCTGTGAAAAGTCGCATCCAGGACCGTCTTCGTCAATGGAAGTTCGAATTGGAGAGACTCGAGAGGTCTTACCGAGCATCTATCAATAGTGCGTTCATTTTTACTTCACCACTTGTACGAATCTCATGTCCTTACAGCTGAAAAACTTCATGCAAATACACAACACTCCATCAAACGTTGCGAACCTGGCATTCTCAAGCTAGTCTCAACCTACAATGGCTTGTGTTCTCAAATACAATTGCTTATACGACAACGGAGAGCGCCACCTTTTGCTATCCCCCCTCACTCCATTCCGCGCGACGGCATCTTCCAACTCGACGTCAATGACAATATCTGGCAAGACATTGGACTCGACGACGCCACTGTCAACCCTCCAGCGTGGTTATCAGACAAGGCCGTCAGAAACGGTATCCGCTCGCAACTTGAAGTGGATCGTTGCCTCGAGGAGGAGGCCCGGCTGATGCGCGAGCGGTCTGTTATGCAGGAGTGGATGTTGACGGAGTGGGAGGGTATACAGGGTGCCTTGACGAATGCAGGTGCGTGATTGTGACCCTATGTCATGTCTGTTCTTAATTCGTGTTGTAGGATCGGACATCGTTTTGGCTTTCCACCTTGCATCGCGCGCCGATGAGCTTGTCAACATCTGTGTTGCTTGGAGAAGAAAAGTTCAGTGTGTTCCGTGTGCCTGGTCAGTGGACAGGTGGGGTCCTTCAGATGAAGTCTTACTTCGCGCTACCCATGAACAGGTGCAGCCTTCTTTTCGGGACGAGGATGACCAGAGTGTAGGACCTGTGGGAGAGGATGACGAGGGAGATTCGGATTATGATGAGATTGGCGATGATGAATTGATGGATGCAATTGAAGATATTGCATTGGTAGACGAGTATAGGTATGATATAGACCCTGATGATGACTTAGATGACATTGAAGATGATTTTATGCCATCATCCCCTACAAGATGTCCTACCAGATAGTATTACATATAAATGTTCCTTAGTTAATTTGATATATGTTGACCACCATCCCCACAACACATTAGTCTTTCTCTATAAGTGTAAAAGTATCACAAGTCCTTCCCATAAGTGCATGTGGTCCACACTTGGTCTGTCCCAATGTATCATTGGTCTTTCCCAATGATGGTAAAAAGGACCAATGGTCTTTCCCCTTAATATCTGGTCTTTCCCCTGGTACCAATGGTCTTTCCCTGTACGATCTGGTCCTTCCCTATGATAGTAAAAATTACCAATGGTCCTTCCCGCATAGGCTAGAAAGTACCCATGGTCTTTCCCCGTATGATCTGGTCCTTCCCTATGATAGTAAAAATTACCAATGGTCCTTCCCCATATGATCTGGTCCTTCCCGCATAGGCTAGAAAGTACCCATGGTCTGTCCCCGTACGATCTGGTCTTTCCCACTAAGGATATAAAGTACCCATGGTCTTTCCCCGTACGATCTGGTCCTTCCCGCATAGGCTAGAAAGTACCAATGGTCTTTCCTGTACAATCTGGTCCTTCCCTATGATAGTAAAAATTATCAATGGTCCTTCCCAGTATGATCTGGTCCTTCCCGCATAGGCTAGAAAGTACCCATGGTCTTTCCCTGTACGATCTGGTCTTTCCCGCTAAGGATAGAAAGTACCCATGGTCCTTCCCCTTACGATGTGGTCTTTCCCCTTATGATCTGGTCCTTCCTGCTTAGGATAGAAAGTACCACATGGTCTTTCCCCATACGATCTGGTCCTTCCCGCATAGGCTAGAAAGTACCAATGGTCTTTCCCCATACAATGTGGTCTTTCCCACTTAGGATAGAAAGTATCCATGGTCCTTCCCCCTATAATCTGGTCCTTCCCACTTAGGATAGAAAATACCCATGGTCTTTCCCCTCAAGATCTTGTCCTTCCCACCAATGCATACAGGTCTTTCACCCACAAGTGTATGTAAGCTCTACCTGTACATGTACTCACAATACTTCCATATTACTCAAGGGAAACTGTGATTCCAGCGTCTTGCAAGGGAGCTGGTCTTGACCCCCCTGGTACAGTGATTCCCGTGTCTTCTCATCTCAGCTTACGTATTAGCACAGGTAAACCCATGGGTACCACCCATACTCATATACTCAGGGGAAACTGTGATTCAAGCGTCTTGCAAGGGAGCTGGTCTTGACCCCCCTGGTACAGTGATTCTAGCATCTTCTTATCTCAGCTTATGTATTAGCACAGGTAAACCCATGGGTACCACCCATACCCATATACTTAGAGGACACTGTGATTCCAGTGTCTTGCGAGGGAGCTGGTCTCGACCCCCCCTGGTACAGTGATTCCCGCGTCTTCTCATCTCACCTTACGTATAAGCACAGGTAAACCCATGGGTACCACCCATACTCATATACTCAGGGGAAACTGTGATTCCAGCGTCTTGTGAGATGGGAGATCCTGCTTTTTCACCTCCAGCATCTTCTCATCTCAGCTTATGCATTAGCATGGGTAAACCCATGGGTACTGTGAGCTCTACCTGCACCTGTACCCCCTGTAATTTTCGAAAAATTATTGTGAAAATTTGGTCATAGTAGGACCCTGACACCCCTATGCTGTGGGAAATCCCAATCTGTCTGTGGTCCAAAGCTATCTTGTGGTATTTCCCACACAATTTTATAATGATCCTTGGACCATCCCCAGTAAATCACATTTTGGTCCCTATACATACAGGGAAATACCACAGAACATGGGCCGGACCGTCCGAAAAGCACCTCTTAGGCCTTTAATTCTGCAGACATAATACAACCTAAGAGGTACCTAAAATGGGGTGACCAAAGTGCCGCTGCCCTGATCAACATGCAATATCCATCGCTGATCTTCCAGACGAATTCGGTCCCGACCAGCGTCTCCCTTTGGGATGCCGCAAACATATTCGAATATGCGACTTCGCGGTTTACTGCGATCCGGTTGGCCCTGGACCAGAGCCAAGTGTCTCGAACATCTTCCTTCTGAAGAACCTTTGTCCGGCATCTGGTCTGGGAAGCCGAGGTGAGTCTCCGCTTCCTTACGGTGCTTCTCCATTTCGTATTTTTTAGGCTGACCCCCATACTTCGCAGAGATTTGTATTCCCCTATATCAACATATGTGCCACTAGCAACACTTCCCCAGCCTTGCCGGAATATCTCAACGAGATCGTGACGATGCTCACCCACTGGCAGGTGGGAATCGTGGATGACGATGGCCTCTTCCAGTTGTTCCACACCCACCAATTCAACATGGCAGGCGACCTAATGGTCCGCTACCGGATTGTCTCCGACTATGCCTACAGTTGGTGGAATGACCGGTTCAACGTCCGTCCATTCGAGATGCCCATCCGTGTCCCAGTGGAAGAAGTCATCTGATTGTATAAACGCCACATGCAACAGCTTGTGAGTCCCTTCCCTTTATCCAACTCCTGATATTCGCCTATTATCCCACGCTAACAATTCCATCAGCCAGCCGCCATATTTGCTGCTGCTGGAGATGCGCAGGCATGATGTCAGTCAGGACCCCATGTTGACCAATCTCCGGGTCATCAAAGACAATCTCGGAGATCTCGGTGCTCAGCTCGAGCAATGGCTCTCCAGGAAGATGGAGATGCAAATGTTGCCTTGGAGGCCATGACCCACCCTCGAGGGTCCGGTGGACGACCTCCATGATGCCATCACGGCATCACAGCAGTTGTTAGATGGGACCCAGGCGATGCAGGAGCCAGGCGAATATCAGTGAGCCTACGGAGCAGTACTTAGCACGACCATGTGCCATGCTTCTTTCATTACAGATCCACAAGATCTCCCTTGGCCTTGCCACCATGCGCTCGGCCCCTGAACATGCGCGCTATTACATCCCCTGATTTTACATCCTTCGGCATCACCGGACCCACGAGGCTCGGTTGACATGTCAATAAAATTGAGCGACATCCATCACCCCCACGCCATCGTTCACCCCGCCTATCATGTCCCACATCATATCATCTTATGCCAGCCACATTGCCTTCCTCAGGATGGCATGAACCTGATGCCTGTGATACCCAAAGACTGGGCCTTGAATGCCACAAACTGCGCCAGTGAATGGGTCGAGCAACAATTCCTTGCCCACATAGCCGGCGGATCCTTGGTGGACCCTCCACCCGGGATGGACGTCACCACATTGCTATCATGCGGTCAGCTTGCCTGGCTCATGGCCGAGGTGTATCGACACCCAAGTAAGTCCGTGTGTCTTCTCCGGTACCCCCCCTCGCTTATGGATCCCCCAACTCAGTCAAATTGGACATTGATGTCATCCGGTACATGAGAGGCGCTTCAAACAAGAATCCAGTATGAAAGATGCCCGAAAAGGAGTTGTTGGCAAGGTTCCCTCCGC
>NW_024538211.1:0-11604 GCF_016628075.1 Suillus paluster
TACTACCTTCTTCTAGGAGGTTCGACGGTTTGTACTGTTGAGCCTGCCATTCTCCTTGTCGACAACGACCTTCCTCACCTTCTTCCAGGGCATGACTGTACATACAGTCATGCCCTGCATTCTCCTCTTTCATCGTCAGACTTTCTAGTCGACAGCGACCTTTCACGACCTTCTCCAGGGCATGACTGTATGTATGGTCGTGCCCGCGTTCTCTACTTTCATCCACCACCGCCAATGTCCCAACTCCAAGTCAACATCCATCGCTTCCTGGTTGACATCCGTGGCAGCCCTTTGCGATATTGGATCATGGGTTTAACATCCTTACCCTGCTCTTTCATTGGACCGCCTATCGCAGAACAACTTGGGCAGAAGCTGCAGATCTATGAAGTGAGTCGTCAGACATTATTCTCCTCTTATTGATCATAGGTTTAACATCTTTTCCCTGGTCTTCCATAGGACCCTTCGTCCCATATGATCATGGGTTTAACATCCTTCTGGTCTTTTATGGGACTGCCTATCGCAGAAATAACTTGGGTGGAAACTCGTTGACAATGACCTTCAACGACCTTTTCCAGGGCATGACTGTATGTACAGTCGTGCCACCCGGCATTCTCTGCTTTCATTGCCAATGATCCACCACCAAGCTCAGGTCGCCGCCAGCTCTCCCTCTCTTCAGACTTTGCATAAGATTCTAATACATACCTGTGTCCAAAATCATTTTCTTAATCATCGGAAAATGTCATCTTCATTCAGTAGTTTCTTTACTCCACGTCTCAAGCCACATAGTCGAAATCCTGTTTTTAATTTTAATTTTCTCCACTCATCTCACGCCACAGCCCTGGCATTGTTCTGTTTTTCCTCCACTTGTCTCAATCACACAGACCACAGACCACACCCCCTGGTATTGTTGCCACTGATATGGTAATTGTTTGTTGAAACTCCACTACGTCTATATTAGATGCACCAAACTTCTCTCATTTGTTACCTTCTTCCTTATCTAACGTGACAGTTTGTACTGTTGCGGTAGTCTTGACTGCGATATTCTCAATGTCTCTGATCTAGACCTAACATAACAGTTTGTACTGTTGTGATAGTCTTGACTGCGAACGTCTCTCGTCTTGACTGTGATATTCTCAATGTCTCTCATCTAAACCTAACGTAACAGTTTGTACTGTTGCGGTAGTCTTGACTGTGATACTCTTTGCGTCTCCTCACTTCCATGAGTAACAATCTCCATGTCATCATCCGTGATGGGCAGGTTTATACCTCTCTCACTGCACACTCCCTTCCTGACGTCATACCTCACAAACCTCCTTGGGATCCTCACAAAGACTACAACTGTTCTCCCACGATAGTAATACGCTACTCACTACTCGCTGGGCATACGGAACCTCGTCCGTGGTTTCCCCTTGTACCTTTGAATCCTAGCTTTGATGGGCCGATCTTTGGATGCCTCAACCACTCCAGGTTTCCCTCCTTACAGAGGTAGATCCATCGGGAAAGCACATTCTCCCACCGTGATATTGGGCAAAATGGGTCAACTTAGAGCAGAAAACTGCTCTGGTGCCAGGAACATTTGGGTGCTGGATTATTCATTCCGTGGGGGACTAAACTTCCACACGCTCCGACTACCTATGGGTACCAACGGTCGCATGCAGACGCTAGCGTTGCTAAGAAGGTTGCAATAAGGTCGTGTGATGCATTTCTATGTAAGTCAACCAGTTTATTTATTGTTTGTGATTGCCTGACGGATTTCCAGTAATTGCCGCCACCTGCTCATGGTACATCATGAGTCATTGATACCAAGGTGCCAATCAGTGGACGGCTATCTTAACGAGTGACCCCCGACATCCCATACCCGCTGAATGGGTTCTTGAGTTGTCGCGCTCATTCATTGGAGATCTGACGACAAACGTGCCACGTACGGGAGCCTTGATCTCTTCCATTCACTGTCCTTGGCAAGTTCAATTGCCCATGTTTGAGAAATTCTCGCTTCCGATTTGGGTCCGCGTTTCTCAGAATACTTCTGCCGCCGTTGATTCTACTTTGCGTCATTATATCGCATCTCCGGCAGCTATCGCCCGTGCGACCAAGGAAGCCCAAAGGAAGCAGACGCCTGACACTTGGGGTGAGCCGGACTATAGTATGTGGGGTTGACCAGAGGACAACACTCAGAGTGTCCTTAACTGGGACGATAGTGCCCTTGGATGGGGTCAGAACAGTGGGGCACAGCCCGTGTCTGATGTTCCTGAAGCACATGTGGACTCTCTGTTCCCAGTCTCCCAACCCCACTCTGGACAGAGGCGAGGAGAAGACTGGAAGACATTCTTTGCGTGGCGCCGTCAGGAGAACAAGAGGAAAGAGGAGACAGAGACACCAGCTCAACGGCAGTCACATCAGAGCCGTGAGCGGGTAGCCATGAACCACAGCATTCCTGGCAAATCCAACACAGTCGTGGTGTTTGAATGGCAACCTAATGACGAGTTTGGCAGCTTTCGTCAATGCATCTGTCTCACAAAGGCTGAGATACCAATGACTTGGATGTCGTATAGCAAATCTACCAGGGTATATGATTCGTTCTGTAATGAGTGGGACTTGTGTGATGCATTGGATCTTACCAGCATTCCTGATGGCGATTGGGAGGAAGATGATTTCACGCCTGCGTCTGCTCCTTCTGAACCTGCCCCTGCTCCCCCTGCCCCTCCACCACCTTTGTCCAGTTTCTTGAAAGACATCGAAGCCTACTTCGGTCATTATGAGGTTGCACCTTCTATGCAATACACTCGTAGTGTTGAGCAATTTGTCTCAATTTTGCATTTTCATCTTGGATATCGCCTTGCAGCATCCACCACTACACCCCAAGGCAGATCGACTACATTCGATGATTGGACTTGCAAGACACAGTGGACTCACTTATGCAGACTCGTCGGCGACAACCCCACGAATATCACGTCAATTCCAGACGCACAGAAGCATGTTATCACATGTTTTAACGGTTACCTCGTCACCCTCCCTCAATCTCAGTTGTCAAACATCCTGCCCGATCTCTGGGATCTAGGACCTGACTCGTCCCTGTCAGTCTCGAACACACACATTCGAGTTTCCTATGTGCAACAACCCAAGCAGCGGCTCTACATCATCAAGTCACTGTCATCAAATCTGGTGCCCTGGAAACTGGCGGTTCCCGACACTATTACGGCTGCAATGTGCCTCCGGTGTGACTGGGGCTCGGATATCACCAAGATTGCGCATAACCTCCTTGAAAAAGGAATCGCTATAAAGACGTTGCAGCCAATCTCAGTTCCGCCTCACACTCGATGCCCACTTATGGAACTCCATACATACTCGCTCAGACATGTCTTCCCCCCCGAGGATCACAGGCTCACCCGTTTTAGGCCTGTTTTTGCCGACTACATTGTGTACGAGCAGCACTGTCACAAGTTCATGAACCAGCCTCACACAAGAGCGGCACTTCTTCATGGTGGCCTCATATGGCAGCTGGCTTTACATAGTCTTGGGTTCAATGTTCTCCCCTCCATTCTCGATGGCATTTCACAGGAAGCAGTACCATTTGGCCTCATGCTGGACATTAATGGCCAGACTTATTTCGATGATGAGCTGTCAGAAGAGGAGGTAGATTTCATGTGCGGGACATATTATTTGCATACCAGTAAGTTTCTCTCGTTTACATTGACAGAGGCACTTATGTTTGAATAACAATCTAGATGACAGGAATGTTGAAATCATCTCCTGGTGGCCCAGGCCCCAGGCATGGGCTGCCTCAGGACTAAATGTGGGGTTCTGGTCCAGTCGCTGTGAATTTTGGTTTCAGTCGCACCTGGACAACATTCGACAGGGCATTTCACGAGAGTGACATAAATTCACTAATGATGCTAACGGTCCAATGACTGGCCCACAGTGGAAAGGCTCACTCAAATTCAATGCAGGCACCAACAAAATGATGAAAAACGTCAACGCGGCATCTTGCAGTTTTCTTGCCACCAAAGCAAGTGGTAAGAATAAATTGGTTGTTACTTGTGCGTCTCTAATCTCCTGCTCAGCTTTTACAGACAATTAGCACTAGCCTGTATACAAGTTGAAACGATTTTGTAAGTAGATTCATTCACCTCGAGAAATCACCGGTGTCTGACTACTGTCAAACAGGCTTCAGTTTCACTCTACTATGTTTGTGTACAATATTTCGTATCTCACTTCACATTGTCTAGTCCCATAATATTTTGCATCTCAAACTTAAGTGGGCAATGACGTTGTAAGTGGGCGATGATTCAGCCGTGAGTGGGCGATTGTCGGGTGATCGGTTTTATCTGGAGATAAAACTTGATGATTTATTTTCACGTTTTATTGTCAGGGGGTATTTTGAATTTTAACGCCCATCTAAGCGACGGTCTAAACTTAATACATGAGCAGACATTCAGTCACGTGCGATAGTTGAAGTTTTTTCGAGTCTTAAATGTGAAGTTTCATTTCGAAGTTTATGCCAGCATTAAAGATATATTTATATTTCTTATTATCATTGATGTTCAGACAGTAACAAAATGTTCGCTGATACTTTATATTTCTCTTGTCGTGCAAGATCTCTTTAACATTTGAAATTTTACGTCCGCTTAGACGACAACCTAAATATTAAGTATTATCTTGACATTTCGCACGACATTCAAACCAGTCTTAAATATTCGAATCCCCGATGTGTCTGAATAACCACGTACTTCCCGCTACTACTGTTGTACCGACGTGGCACTTTTGTGCTTCGCTTTCTCTCCACTGTGACTGTCGAGCGAATAACCAGCGACGGATACTTCCCATCATATCATGGGTTCGGACGAACCGCGCGTCTTCGTCGTCGAGAATCGGTATCCCTTCATCGTCTATATGTGCACACTGCAATACCAGCCTATCATCCATGGTGGTTAAGAAGACGGAAATTGATATCCGGGACTGATCTTACGGTTTACGACCTGGTATAGATCATTTGGATTTCCTCGATCTCGAACCCGGCTCTATTCCGTTCCGCATTTTGTGAGCCTGCGGGAAATCATCCACATGTACTGATCATTTTAATGATGCGCACTGCCAACTACGTGGAACCAGGCGCGATAAGCAATTTTCTTATCTCGTTCGGTATATCCGGTTTAACTAAGTACATTTATGATACAGTTGTGTCCCTTATACGCCTGTGTGCCCCAATGAGTCAGCAGGTAATGGGTGAACATGTATCTCACCAACTATTTGAAGGTTCGAACGTGGTAAATCCCAACGCCAGGATTAAATATCCTGCAAATGCTTGAGAATATGAATCTCTATCTTCAGTTCCCCGGCAGAAAGCTATCATGTCGCGACCTTCTGTGTCTTCAGTGACCAAAGAACAGCCATCGCCTGCAGCTGATCCCAATCCGCGCTCTATATTCAGCGTCGCACGACGAAAAGTGACTACGAAGCACGGCTGGCTCGGTGACTACGACTATCGATGGCTCTGTCTGCCCTCTCTTCCCACAGATAAACGCGGACAACCGCCATTTTTTGGCATCGACGACGAGCTTCCACTCGTTTTGGCTATGGCAAGCGGGTTGCAGCATGCACTTGCGATGCTTGCGGGTCTCATTGCGCCGCCCATCATCTTTGCCGCTTCCTTGATGCTGGACCCTGAAACGTCATCCTACATGATATCAGCTTCGCTGATTGGAAGCGGTGTGTCTGATTGCGACCAAGTTATACTATGGAGAGCTGATTCGGGTATCAGGCATTCTAAGTCTAGTTCAAATGTCTCGCATAAAGCTATGGAATAGGTATTACCTTGGTACTGGGCTGTTGTCCGTAGTCGGGACAAGCTTTTCTACGCTCAGTACAACAAATGCTGTATGTCTGGTCCTATATATGGGACTCGTCGCTGATGTTGATAAACACAGATTTTCAATGCGATGTATGGCAATGGCACATGTCCTTCGACAACTAGTGCAGATGGCACTATTACGCGAGGTCCATGCCCAGATGCTTATGGGATGGTCCTTGGTAAGTTGGACTTTGGTGCACAGCAAGCAACAAGTCATTGATGATATGAAGGCACTTCCCTCGTCTGTTCACTTCTGGAAATCGGGATGTCATTCATCCCTCCGCGAATGTTGAAACGGATCTTCCCTCCCATGGTCACTGGTATGAGTAGGAATTATGACTGCCTTAGTGGAGGTTCACTTACTACCGCAGGCACCGTTATCCTCATGATTGGTGCATCCCTCGTCGGGACTTCTGGCATCCTTAACTGGGGTGGTGGCTCGAATGGATGTCAAGCACGACCGACTAGTGGGATAAATCAGCTATGCCCAACAGTTGGTTCTCCCCATGCTTTACCGTATGTTTATGCATCTTGAAAACAGGATGGTAATAACACTTCTATGACAGGTGGGGCTCTCCCCAGTTTATAGGTCTCGGGTTCCTATCTTTTGTGAGCATAATCCTCACGGAGCTATTCGGCTCTCCCTTCCTCAAGAATGCGAGTATTATTGTTGGGCTTGCTGTGGGATGTATCGTCGCTGGTGCAGCGGGGTACATCGACGGAAGCACCATCACGACTGCACCTGCAATTACATTTTTATGGTAACGTCCTTATGGCAGGTTGAAACAAAGCCTAAATGTTGGGCAGGGTATATCGATTCAAGATCAATGTGTACCCACCAGCCATTTTGCCTATGCTGGCAGTATACGGTAGATGATTAGCTCTCATTTTTGGACTGGCTGAACGCAACACCGACGTCAAGTTTCGGTGACGATGGAAGCCATTGGCGACATAACTGCGTCTGCGGAAGTGTCTCGTATCCGTCTCGAGGGAGATGACTTCGATTCAAGAATACAAGGCGGCCTTCTGGTTCGTCGTTGCACAGAAGTTCTAAGGATATTCTGACCAAGTTCTAGAGCGATGGAATAGGTGGATTCATCTCCGCCTTATTTACTGTCACCCCTCTGTCGATATTTGCTCAGGTTCGGGGCAAAAATTCGGTGTCACATTGTACATGGTCTCATCCTCTTGTTGACATAGAATAACGGTGTGATTTCTGTCACTCGCTGTGCAAACCGCGCGGCTGGCAGATGGTGCTGTACTTTCCTCATTCTCTTCGGCGTGCTCGGCAAGATTTCCGGGATCTTCCTCGCAAGTATGCCTCGTGTTTCGCAGTCCCTCTTCCAGGTGTACTGATCGTTTATAGTACCCAATCCCGTCTTGGGTGGTGTGACAACCTTCCTCTTCGCGAGCGTCGCTGTCTCAGGTCTCCGTGTTCTTTCCTTCGTCAAGTACACGCGGCGCGACAGATTCATCCTCGCCGCAGCGTTGTCGTTCGGCATTGGGGACCTTCTCGTGCCTGATATTTTCACCTACCTGTTTAATGGAGTGAGCAACCCAGACAGTGGCCTCCAGGGGTTATTTGTGAGCATTAATATCGTGCTGAGCACACCCTGTGAGTGGACAAGCTCTAAGCATCCCCATCGCACTAAATCCCTGGATCGCAGTTTTGATATCTGGCTTTGTTGCCTTGGTGCTGAACTTGTTGCTCCCTGAGGATGTGTCACAGCAGGAGGAAGATGAGGAAGGCACGGAGGTTATGCAGGATTTGGAGATTCAAACGCTAGACCAGGAGCGGAAGCCGTGATTTATTCAACAATTTACAACGCCAAATAGATACTTGAACCTATTGCAAACTGTTTCAAGTTTCAGCCGTGGACGCACACAAAGCGGTGACTTATGCACAAATCTGACCACAGCGACATACCGACTGCGACACCAAACCGCGTTGCTTTCCGTCTTGGTTGGAAAACTCTAAACGAATGCACGTTGACAATGAGAATCTCAGAAACGCATTGGATTCTACAAACTACAGGAGGTATGCCACCTCCACTAGCAGTTGAACGTGCTCGATAGAAATCCGCGGTAAATAAACTGTCCAGGAAAATGCAAGGTGTACAGTAAATGATGCAAAAGAGAGAAGACACATGCTATCACATCAGATTCCCTTCGCTCCTCCGATGGCAAACAGGACAACCATGATGAATTCTAGCCCGCACTACAGAAGCGCTATCGAATAAATGAGAAATGAGTACAATGCGGATATCATGCGAACTCACAAAGCAATCTTCGCGCTTACTCCACTGGCAAGCGCACTAATGCCTTCGTTGGGTTCCCCGTGGTTGTAAATGTCTACCATACCATCTACACAGCTGGCATGAACTACGTGGTGACACAAGAACAGTAAAAGAAGGTCTTGTGGTGATCGCTGTAGGGATTGCGTACATAGCGGACAAATCGTTTTGGC
Organism: Suillus paluster; assembly: GCF_016628075.1. Classification (NCBI taxonomy): domain Eukaryota; kingdom Fungi; phylum Basidiomycota; class Agaricomycetes; order Boletales; family Suillaceae; genus Suillus; species Suillus paluster. The sequence goes on from NW_024538211.1 coordinate 8,316, forward strand.
TAGATGACGAGACTATCAACGACGCAAGAGGATGGCAATAAGTCTACGCACATTTCATGAAGAACCCGCTATTCTGGCCCCTCGAGCGCGTTTTGGCAAGGTCGGAGCTGTCACCATTGAGAATTGTCTGACATCCCTCCAGAAGGGATATTTGAAGATGGAAGTCATGAAGAATCTTGATCAATGCTTCCTTGAGGCCAGGGATTTCCAACCCGTTCTTGATCCGACGAATCAAACGGATGGGGTCAATTTCAGCTCCGACATTTTCTAGTAGACCACGGATGAAAGCTACATGAAGTGAGTGCCATGCAGAATTCAGTGGTCATCGATTGTTTACCTGGACGTGTTTCAGAATATTTGAGAAGGTCCTCCCAGAGGTCATCATCACTTTGCTCTTTGGCGAATTCGATGGCCTGTATGTGGTAGATGTCACTCTTGGTTGGCATGCATCTGCCCAAGCACGTACCATGTGCACATCACCTAGGCGCTCAATTATGAGTGTTAATGCCTTCTTGTTACTGCCCATGCGACCAAGTAAAAACACCATCTCGATTACAAGATCCTTGTTCTTGCACTCGTTGTACGCCTGAAGGATGTTAGATAACAACGTGACTAGCTTCAATAGATAACGGACCGCCTCAAGATTATACGAAGTGCTCGCCCGAAGATAGTCGATCAGGCGGTGTGTTGCAAATTCGGCGAGCAGCGTAACCTGTAGATGCGCATCGGTACGGCAGGCATTTAAACACGTATTCGCTGGTAGGGCTTACCTGGAGATCAGCGAACTCGGACGCAAGCTGGGAGTCCTTTTTAAACAAAGCATCTAGATAAAGGAAGAGATAGAAGGGGCGATCGCGGAGCTGCTGGACCACGCGAACGATCTGTCCAACTGTTAAGACAAGTTAAACAAAACGGGAGAACGTGAGCGTACAGGTATAGAATGGACATGATCAACCAGCAAAGCGATTGCTTCGCTGGAACTTGCTTCAGCTTCTGTGCCTTCTTGCTTCCGCTTCTCAAGGAGCTCTTGGTCAAACTCGACCAACAGGAGCACTTGATCCTTCACATCGGTGAATAGATTATGCTCCCTGATAAGTTCAAATACATTCTGTCGTCTGAGGCGGAGGAAAACTGGGAGCGCTTTCCCGTATTGTCGATTGGCGGTATAACTAGAACCAGGATCAGCGGTAATTAAAACCATTTCGTAAATTATACTGACAGCTCAGCTAAACATTCCATGAGAATGATAGCGTCCGGTGCGGGGGAGCTTCTTGAGGATGATGACGATGGCGATCGCTCAAGTTCTGCTTGCACCGCAAAAATGACAACGGATATATCGTAAATTGACTTTGGCCACTCCTTGATAGTGCGCATTAGAGACTACGCAAAAAATTCAGTGCTAGTTATGTCCAGGACATTCACATGATATACCTGCTTGTCGTGTGCAAGGAAGTGCCCAAGAATCATCTCATAGACCAAGTGGCCAAGTTGAGGTGCTTCCGTAGGGATATGAGGAATAATTGCCTGCCAAAAAATCGCTAAGCTGCGTGCATATACCGTTACAGAGTCAGCGCACCTGCAGTTGCTGATTTTGAGCAAAAACAAAGACCCAGTCTTCCCATCGTCCGACGTCTGTGCCACAGACTATCGGGCAAAGGCTTGCAGCCTTAACAAAGTTGCCTGACAATATTGTAAGCTGATATCTGCAGAAATGATATCAAATGTGCTTTACCCTCTGCCACCAAATGTCTGATATATCGTTCTCCTATGGCGATAGGATTGATGCCAGACTGATCACCGTCCGCAGAACGTTCGTCCTCATCGAGCTTTCTACTTCTTCGAGAGCCTCGTCATACCGCTGATGATCTACGAGCCATAAGATAGGATCCTTCCTGTCCCTTGGCCGCACGATAACCATATCTTAGGGCTTAGAACAACATAACATCTTCCTGGTTTCCCTCCCGAGTTAGACCCTCGACCTCCGCCAATACATAGTCATTGCAGCTCCATGCTTGATAATTCGTAACACCCAGTGCATCACCTGATAACTCTTCACCTGTGTGAGAGATGATCCGCAGTTCAGCGGCGGTCAGCTGTTTTACGAGCTTGTCTTGCAGATCTTCCGTCATTTCGTCACCAAACTATCTGGTGCTTGGTAGGCCAATATCAAAAATGAGGACAATGGTGTGTCCTGCACAGATGATTCGCCTGAGCTCTCGGCACCGAGAGTGAGTTTGATACGATCCCCGAGATCATGCAGTCAACCAGGAATGGGGCGGTGATCTCAACGATCAGAGGAGGCTGTTTAGAGCTGCCTGAAGCGATCAGAGATTGAGGCCGTTCTCGAACGTGCGCAATCGTTACGTGGTCTGCCCATCCTATCAGGAGAGTCGAGTCATCTTGCCAATGTAAAGTGCACTTGAAAAGGTCCGCACGAGGGCTATCGGCTGGGCGCTCGATAAATGCGATCCGCATCTGGGACTGAGTGTCGTAGATCTTGACGCCCTGCTCATGTGCAGTGTTAATATGGCTAAGATACTAACCATGGTGAACCCACCGAGTCGTTGGCCCACGCGATCAGGCGCTCCCGCCATCGTACATGCCACACTGGACCTTCACCAGAATGGAGGACTGTTTCTTTGTGCCCAAGCCAGCCCTTTTCTCTCAGTACCAGTGTCCCGGTCATGCCTCCGCACACGATGATCGAGTACTTTTCTTCGCAAAATGAGGTTCTAGTGCTACAGTCCGGATTGGTCGCTTCATGTCGAACATGTATGACTCCTGGGTCGACAGAGACTGAATAACAACCTGTCCTAATTGTAGAGGTTATTAGAATCGAGTGGCCGAGCCAGAACCCACCCCCTACCATCGATAGAGGCAGTCGCACACGAAGTCCGCTGTGTTGTCAAACTCTATATCACTCACTGAAGCTTGATGAGGTTTATATGACTTGATGCGTTTGCCCGTCAAATCAACAATGTGAACAATACCATTGTGTGTTCCAAGCGCCTAAATGATTCAAGATCACTAGTCTCCTACTCGCGTTAGAGTGAAAGATTTACCAGAAGTTTATTCGAGACCGCAAGAGCAGAAGCCGAGTCCTTCTTGAGAAGGTCATTAATCGCCCCGCCCATTCGCTCATACTTAAGGGTTGGTTCATCCTCCTCTTCGTCTTCATAATCATCTTCGCCTTCATCCTCTTCACTGTCCTCTTCCTCTTCATCATCGTCGTCCTCCTCTCCACTTTCAGATTCGTCCTCACCGCTTTCAGATTCATGCGCTGCATACT
>NW_024538212.1:0-11593 GCF_016628075.1 Suillus paluster
ACATTAGTTAGTAATATGTATCGTCCCCTCTCGGTCTGTTCTCCGACCTCCAAAGGCGGCAGAAGATGGTGCAGTCTATATATTGCAGAGTGCCCAAATTCTGTTCACATTCCACTTGATATGGAACCGAACCAAATGATATGACCTTGGGTATTTGGTTCTGTTATTTTCAAAAGCTCTTGATAAACAAAGTCAATTAGAAACTCCGCGGAGTTTGATGGCGGATGCTAGCGGATGTTTCAGATTCACGACGACTGAATTACATGTACCCGCATGTAGGAACTTCGGAATTCGAGGAGCGATCCGTTATGGTATAAAAAGGCTAACGCCACAGGGGTTACGCCACCGGATCAATCCGAGTGACCCCCGTCGTTAAAATGTCGACTTCAAATTGGACCTGTCCACCTACACATCCATTTATCCCCGCTACCCCGGGCGATCGACGTTCTCCTTGTCCAGCGCTCAATGCGCTAGCAAATCACGGGTACTTGTGCGTTTCTTTTTGTTCCTGTCTGTAGTTCCAAAGCTAAAGCATGACCATCAGGCCCCGCAATGGCCAGAACATTGGATTTTGGCATCTTATATGCGCAGTCCAAGAAGTGTACAACCTGTCCTTTATACTGGCAGCCTTACTTGCCTTGGCGGGAATCCTGTTTTGTGGTCATGCCTTCCGTCTGGACCTTGACGCACTGGCGATACACAACAAAATTGAACACGATGCGTCCCTGGTTCACGCAAACGCATTGGGTCAACAACGTGCACCTACCGAGGTCGACTCCGAACTTCTAAAGTCGTTTTTAAGTCATGCAGATCCTCGACGAGGCATGAGTCTGTACCACCTCGCGCAAGTGCGCATTTGTCGTGAAGCCCAGCTATCTCATCCACTCGACGTCATCCATTCCCAGATCGGTTCTGGTGAGGCAGCTTTATGTTGGCTGCTTCTCAAACAAGACAGTGGTTGCATTCCGTCGAGCACACTTTTACAATGGTTCGGGGAAGAACGTCTGCCGGACAATTGGGTTCGACCACGTCATGTTATAGGGCTGCTTAACGCGCGCTCAAAAGCGGTGGAAGTGGCCAACATCATGACGAAGTCTGCTTGCCCTCGTTCACCGTCGTCTTCTAACACGAATGTCCATGCTTGGGGATTAAGGAGAATACTCAAGAACCCATAGAACATTAGTGTAATATATAGAGCCTTCTATCTACATTCTACCGTGCATCTTTCCTGACCTTGAAGAAAGGATACAGTTTTTTCAAGGAGCTTTTGTGCCGTTGGTCAAGTTTTCGTCCATAGCTGACTTGGTGACTGAGGAGACTGATTTCATTCTAGCATAATATAAAGGAACGGTGATTGTCTTCTTTCTGTTATGGTCTGCCTAGGGGAGACTACCGTTCTATATAGGAACAAGGCGGAGCTGTTGTCATAACTGCTGGCGGGTTCACGACAATGTATAAATTTCGGATGCATCAACCAACTTAGGGGGCCGCAGCTCCGACCTTCACCAGTGCTGACAGTTGCACATGTGCACTTCTCGCTAATGAATGTTTCAATATCTCCAAGCTCTTCAAGTGGGTCCCACCAGCTCCTCCGAGCCTCATTTAGTCCCCATCCCCGTTGATATTATCCTTTCATCCAACTCATGCTATATGTTTACACGCCCGACTCCAATGACACGAAGATCTATATATGCTTCACCACACCCTACATCCTTGCTAGCTTATCTGACTCGCACAAGTGTGTACGCGCATAGGCCTGTTTTGCGTATTTAAGTTCGCTTTGCAAATTAGTGGACCTAACAATTTAGGCCTCTGTGATCTAATCAGCGTACGTTATCCATTGCCTACTCATTTAGACCGCTCGTTCAATATCGCCACTGTGGATGCAACACTTATCCTGAATCCTGATACTGTGCCACAAAGTATCGTTCACGCTTTGACCCGGACTTACATTATTCAACGGACTACGCTTTTATTTTTATTGTCCATAGATCACAGCCTACACTTCCACATTTTGCTTTGACCGTTTTCCTACGTATATAAATCTGCGTGACTTCTCGTATCTCCATCGAGTCCAGTCTCACAGGTTCTCGCTCATTTCCAGCCATCGAACTCTAAGTCAAAACGTCTCTCACTGATCTTTCTCGCTGCGCACCTTGTGGCAGACATACATGTCTTCTCAGGAACCCGCCCCCCGCCCCTTCTACCGCAAACTCCTTGCGCCATTTTGGCGCAAGAACGCAACTGATGCCCGAGATGTTGATGTAGGTCTCTGTATCTTACCCCCCGCAGCCGACTTGAAGATTGCCATGCAGAGTCCTTCTGAACCTTCCGGATGTTGTCCCCTCGTGCAAATGCCCAGAAGACGTGTGCATTTCGGCTGTTGTAAAGTGGTATGCTAGGTTGATTGTCACTGTTTAAGAGGTCTCACACAAATTTAGTGCAAGTACGATCCGCGATTCCCACCGCTCCGAATTGCCCGCCTACGTGATTGGGTCAACGATGTCGATGATTTGGTGCCTGATGAATACTTTGATCCTGTCCTCTAACTTGGAAGCGCTGTGACTATGGCATGCGCACCTGTAAATTCATGTACTCGGTATTATGGTACAACAGTTGCTCCAATCCACTTCAAGAACAACGATAGGCAGTACAGCGAGAAGCGTACTGTATAGGCGCGCATCTTTTTTGATCAGAGATAGGAGGGGATTCTAGGTCAATGCCAATTGATGTCGCCTGTGTACGGCTTCGAGGATGTAGTTAAGGAAGTGGAACTTACCAATCCAACTTTAGCGGAAGCGGTAATGGTATCTCGCTCGAGGTACATACATAATGTCCCAGAGGACATCCATTGGGAAACGAGAGCCGACAACGGAGAATCGATGTTTGCGGTGCCAAGTAGCGGCACTATCGCCATATGTCTCAGTCTAAGCCACACCATGAGTTCCCGACGCATTGCCTACACCATTGAGTGAAGTGAGAATCGAGTTGGCACAATTAGAAGACTGACCTTTGCAGTTTTCTCCATAGCTCTCCTATGATCGACCTTGAAGACACTGCCGGATATTAGATGGATGATTGATGAGCTCGGGCAAGTTGGTCAGACAAACTTCCACTGTGCCTCCGCTGGACTCCAAGTCGATGATATGCCGATAAACTGTGCCAAAGAAACCAGTTGAATGGAAAGTGTTTGAACGACCACAATATCGAAGCTGTGAATATATCACGGTACGTTCGTTAGCCTGCGTCTTGGGTTATGGAATGGAGGGAGAAGGGCATCGGAGCTTTGACCGTGGTCTGTACATCTCCTAGCATTTAATATGCATTGCATTACTTCGCCGCATCCACTGTTGTTCACAATGACACATCTTTGTTCTGTGGCTGCAAATATGCGTTATCGTGCCATTGTCTTATCAGTAGCAGGCCAAGTGAGATTTCGTGCATGGGACGTTGTGCGGTAGAGGTGCATCGTTCGTTCTTGAAACATGGTGCAAAGGCAGGCATCATTCTAGCTTGCGACTGTCCGTGGACGTACGGGACGATAACGTATCTACCATGAGGTACTCCCCAGCCGCGCAGATACCAGCTGACCAAACCAATAATAGAGAGGTTATGCAAAAGAAGCTGATCGATTGTCCAATCTCCAACCACGATCCTGCGTCAATACGTCAATTCAACGCAGTCTGACTACGGCTAGCCCACTCACCAGTATCCGTGACGTTCAGGAAAAACGACATCGTCATCCCTAGTCCAGAAGTCAGCGATCACTGCAGGTCGAAAAGGCCGCCACAACCCACCATCAGTGAGCGTCAGAGCAACCAGAAATAGTGAAAACGGCGGCAGGTGGAGCTTTGCATTCAAAGTGGCAAAAACAGCCGACAAAATCACATATGGAGCGACAATTTTGAATATCTGTGACAATCCCGTTAGGCTTCTGGTACGTGGGGTTAGACTTGAAGAACCCACCAGTAAAGCTGCCATCAAGAATGGATTAAAAATCGGCACTAGACGATAGACAGGTTCCAAGTAGAACGATCTACGAGACGTGAGCAGTAGTGCTGGATCAGCTCGTTGGAGAAACTCACGAAATTGAAGCAACACTGGAAACAGTCGATCATCAACATCGGTACTACGAAGGTGAGTCTTGTCTATCACTCACTTTCCGGTTCCAAAGAAAGCCACCTGAACGAAAAACAAGAAAAAGAGTGCTATTCTGATATCATCTGTGCGAAACTTGTATCCTTGGTTCTGCGAAACAGCCCCAGCGCGATTTGACTGGACGGCTCCTTCAACTTCTATCCATACAAGTAAATTGCATGTGAAGGCGGCATAGAATAGGCCTTCAACGCTGATCGAAAGAATGATAAAGCATACGCCGAAACCCAGGAAGAGCGATATGATTCTGGAGGTCGGGGTGCGGTGCTGCGCTTTGGAGATGAATGGATATATCGACGATACAACTAAGAAAGCATGGAAAATCAGATGAAGAACTGATAATAATCAGTCGGCAAGAGTACCAAGTATGACCCATGCTAGAGTCTGGTTGATGATTGGCAATCCCTGCTTCGCTTGTAGACTTTTCACCGAGCTTGCAGTAATCGCCATGGTGAGTAAGATAAACGACACCTTACAGACGGATTAGTGAACTGCACGGCAATATTCGCAGCTGCCTACCTGGATGGTCTCGGATAGTTTCACGGCTTTCGGAACACCATTCGACGCCAAACGCAAGCAACCTGCGCCAACTGCAAGGATTGTCGCTCCTCCACACATACTACGACGTAGGTGAGCTATGTGCAGATCCATGACACTATGCGCTCACATCATATATATATTCTCTTTCTTGTCAACACTAAGAAGAGGGAATATGCCAGTCGCAAGACAAGTACTCATCCAAGAAAGTAAGAGCCTCGGCTTCTGCGACCAAATATCACTTGGCCACGAAGCATACGGCCATAAAGTGCCCATAACCAAGAAACCAACGCTCCAAAGCGACCGGTGAGTGTAGGCAGCCTGGATCATTCATAAGTCAAACAAGCTTCATGATATGAACAGAGTCCGACGCACAACCATACACTGGAGCACAACCACCACGATAACCAAGTGGAATAGCACTCTGCCGGTAAAAAGCCCGGGTCTGCTGCTCAATTTAAATTGTTGCACAAAGACAGGAACTCCATGAAGCGCGAATTGCTGCCAGAAGTAGCAGGGGAAAGTCACGTAGAGATAAAATGTCCACGGAGCTTTCTGTACAGCAAAGAGCGCCCAGAATATTACTAATACACCTGCAGCGGCAATTCTGACTATGGCGCGTTGACTGGCTGTGACCGAGGAAATAGGCGGAGGTAAGATCGACAATGATGCATAAGCAGCCCATCCCAGATAGGCCGTCATGACGATGACCCGTATGAGTACTCGATCATACCTGCGTCCTGTCAGCAGTCGTATCAAGCGAAAGACGAGCAGCTTACGTTTCGAGATACCGAAGACCTTGGAGAGTGATCTTGATGAGTTCAGCTGTCTCTTGACGAGCTTCAAACCATTTCCCATCATTGATCAGATGTTCTATCTTGGATACCCAAGCTACTCTTGACGGCTTCCCATCTTGACGGAGTTCTTCCAAAGGTTCAAAAGCCTTGTATAAAATGGTTTGCGCAGCTTTCGATTCTGCCAGGCAACCGGTTATAGGCAGGAAAACTCGATAGCGTATTTAAGGCGCACCGTGTTTCACCAGGTAGTGTTCTAAAATACTTTCCGCGTTTGCCAATGCAAGGCGAGCCAAGGTTGATTCTCCCCCTCGTGGTAGCAAGTAGCCAGGTTGCGTAGGGTCTACATCAGGGAGAACTCCCACTGAATTCACCGGATAGTTGATACCAAGCAGTGCAGCCATCAGAGGTGCAAGATCCGCCTGTTCCACGTCTCGTCGAAGAAGGTCATCCAGTTGCCAGGGCCGAGAGTAATCATCATGCGAAGAAGGTATGCTGTCAGGAAGTGGGCCCCTGACGCCCCGCCCCCATGCAATTAGTGGTGTACGCGTGTTGTCTGGGTCTGCAAACCCCTTGAGAATCTCATTGTTAAAACTGACAAAGCGCAGACCTCACCGCCATCGCCATGATTGCCGATCTTGGACATACCGTGGTCAGCGGTAAATATGAAGCTCGTCTCTTCATCGTGGTAGAAGTCAGAGAAAAGTTCTTCTGTTTGTTGGACGATGCGATCAACGACTTGGATATTGTTCATGTACTCCTGCAAGGGGATGAATCGATATAAGCGTACTGATAGAGATACTCACCTTGGAGTGTGGCCTGTACGAGTGACCAGTGGTATCCAGACCAAGGAGGTGCAGGAAGAACACCACTTTGTCAGCACGCAATTGTGAATCAAGCGAGGCGTCCGATGATGCATTCTGGAACAACGTCCGAAGTTGGTCTATTACCCAGATATCTAGAGCGGTGGCATCTGTCCAGCCAGTCTGACTTAATAATACGACTGCAGTAGTTCTGAACTTTCATGCCTTTGGTAAAGTCTTCGTCCTCCTCATCATAGCTCCAAGCGTCAACTTTTCCGGGGGTTGCACCTTGGGCGAACATTGGTAATATATCTGGAGAGCCGAAGGAGAAAGTATGGCCGGATTGATTGAACACAGAGTCAAAGTGAACCTATGGGAGGAATAAAACCATGTCTCGCGGTGTCCATTGCTACGATACTGACCGGATTTGTTTTCCAGCCCTGCCCCGTGAGTCTCCTCAGTATATAATAACAAAAGAAATTTTGAATCTTTACCTTGGTTACCGCAGAGACATCCTCATACATACCCCCTTATATTTTCTTCACTTAACCTAATGACTGACATATTAGGCAACGACATACCAATGATTGCAACATGCCCAGGTCGACTTTCCGTTGGTACTCGAGTGTGCGACAATCCAAATGCCCCTCGTGTCTGGACAATATCGCGCAAATAAGGCGCTATGATTTGTGGGGAGGAAGGCACCAAAGAGAACGCGTTTACACCAAATAGAAGGTCTGCGCGTAGACCGTCTCCTGAGAGAAACCGTTCAATTAGTACAATGGAGAATGAAAGCAATACTTGCCCACAATGAGAACGACCCGTTTTGCTTCCCCAGGACCAGCCCTGCGAGGAAGCATGCCATGAACGACTGGGCTAGTGAAGTAGCAGTCAAAAACAGAAGCAATGAACACGACGTGGAAGACGAGTCCCAGTGTTAGCAGCCTGAAGACATTCCTATGGGAGGATACTAGCACTGTCATTTGTATACTTGAACCGTTACTCTAAGTCTCGGACTAGACTTAAGTAGATGGCATATCTTAAGAGTCTAGACAGACCGTCCTTCTTGAGACATATATGTGTCAACAGTCGCAAATAATGTATGGAATTTCAAATTCTTGATGTTCACGACATCGTATTAATGTCCCCGTCCTAGGCTTTGATTGATGATGATCAACCACGAAGGCGTATGTTGTCCTTGTCGCAGCCGCGAAGAGCATTCAAGCCATATTACTGTAAAACATAATTATTTTTTCAGTACTCGTTGGCCTAGCCTTCCACCAATCAGCAGCCATTGGTTGCGGGCTTCTTCATGACGATCCCAATTATCTGTCAAAAAGATGGCGAGTAGGGAGTACATCCATCTTGGTCAGGATATGATCGATCATCGGGCAGGTAAAAAGCGTTCAGATGATCCTCAGCCGTAAGTCTGTATGCCTATAATCCATTTGTACGCGGTTTAAATAGTACTGTCTTGCAGCTTTCTCAGGTTCAACTCTTGAAAGTCATCTTCCTACGCGAGTGGTTATCATATATGGCACCCAGAAATCTGACTCCGTTTGCGGGGACGAGGGATCTAGTACGCCATTCACACGGCTTACAGATGTTATTCGTGTTAGGGTGTGGTTGGAGTGTGGGCACCTTTTCGCAGTTTACCGAAGTGCGAAGGATCGAGATCCGTGGTCGGCTCTGCTTCCAAACGATGAAGGAGGATATGCCGAGGTGCCATGTAAGGAACGAGACCTGTGGTGCATTGGCCTATTCATCGACAACAATGGTAAAGACTCGTTTTTAATCGTTACCCACAGTTAAATCCCGTCAGGACACCACGGGGGGTCTTCTGTTCGACATGCCAATGCATCTAGATGTTCCATCCCACCCTCAGACCAACCGACAGAGGATCCAAGCTCAGACTTTTTAGAGTTTTACAACACCGTATGTTCATGTCGTCAATTCACTGCCGTACGTGCTCATTATTCGATCCCACAGTTCTAGCCTCGATCTCACTTCACAAAATTTGGAATTGAAAATTTTGCTCGTCCCACTCTCATGTTGCACATCTCCTGATCTAGTGCCTCGCTTTTCCCTGGCATGTACCTGGTGAAATTCTGGAATTGCTATCACAGGATGCGAAATTATATTGCGCTGCCCAAGTTTGGTTTATGCAGATACTCGTGACAGCCGAAATGCATCAGCGCTAGATAAAATCAGGGAGTTAAGGTAGTTCACGTCGGTTTTGAATGTGCTGGGGATGATGAGTTACCACGTCTCTGACAAAAATGAAAAAATAGCCTTAAGAGAACACGCGCGCGTCCTCATCAGGTGGTAGTGATAAAATCGGGTAAATTGACTGCTCAGATGGGTCCCGCCAGTAGATGAGAGCGAGGACAATCCAATCTTCTAAGGTGAACTGTCATCGAATGCGATACACGTATGAACTACTTTCAGTCTGGTATCGGATCAGTGCATGCGCTATACATTCTACTGATCGTGTGCTTTCCTGCGTACCAGACAACAAACAGATGGACAATGATGTATACTTGACTATGATACACAATTTGCATGTGCGACAAGGCCCGATACCGCGAGTCCTGGAGTGACGCCACATGCATGAATGGTTGTAGTTATCGTCCCAACGGTGTGTCGTTGTCTCCCCGGCGATGCCATCCGAGCGTCGATGTTTCTCATGCAACCTCCGGATAATTCTGCATCATGCGCCTGATCTCCGTTTCCGGAATCCTCGTCTCAAACTCAATTTCGCACGGCCGTTTTGACAACTCCCTGTTCATGTACCCCATGTCATCCAATGGCTTCGTAGGATCTAGAGCAAGCCGGAAGGTCCAAAAAATAAGGAGTGAGTTGATGAACACCGATCTTCATTGGTCGAAGTGAGCTCGGAAGACGATGTGCATGGAAGGATAGCTTTACCTGTTCGCGACATGTTGACCAGGGCATGCACTGAAAGGAATGTCATTCAAGAACGAATAAAGCAAAGAGGGTGCATACCGCCGTCCAAACCCGAAGGCGAAGAATTTTAGATCGTCTCTCAGGCGACCTTGATCATCAATCCAGCGCTGGGGTTTGAACGCGTAAGGCTCAGGGTAGACTTCTGGATCTCGAGAAATGGACCTAAGGCAATAACCATCAGTTCCGTCGTAGCTTGAAGCACGATGCTTACCAATGATTGCCGAATACCGTAGTCCCCGCTGGAATACAATAATTTCCCTGAGGCCAGATCATCATTCGCACGATAGGATTTTCGGGAATTACTTGCCCAAATCACGTCTTTGGTTGTTCGGTGAGCCAATCCTGCAGTGTGAATGTAAACTTCAGGGACAAAACCACAACAAAAATACATACCATTTGAAACCAGGGGTCTCCATCTCAAAGCCTCAGAAATGAAGGCGTGCAGGCGAGGAAGGGATTTTTGGTCGGCAAAGGTCGGCGCTTTAGGGCAGAAACCGTTGAATTTACAGAACTGTAACAGGGAATAGAGCTACCTCGGTGCCTTCCGATGACCGCATCGAGCTCTGCTTGAACTGTAGCTTGCTCCTCCGGGAAACAAGCGGCTGCCATGAGCACCGTGCATATCGCTGAAGAAGTCTTTCACCTGATTTCAGCCACGTATCCTCAGAGACGACAGAACAACACCTCACCGTAGTGGATCCAGCTCCAAAAAAGGCACCAGGAAGAGCGGCCATCTCAGACTCTGTCAAACCAAAGCGATCGCTACTTTCAAGCATATATTTTGCGAACGAAGGACCGATGTCCACATTGTTCTGCTGTGGAATAACTTAGACATTTTATGTAAGAATCGGCAAGGCAAGACATACCATTTGTTCTTTCACGCGGTTCAACTGACCCACGTTGAGTTTCTTGCCCCTCTCAAAACCCCGTTTTACGTCTTGACCATACCAAGGAAGGTATTTGAGCCAGGGGATCGAGTTCACCAAGTAAGCACCAGGGTGGAGCATTCTATTAACCATCTTGACGACTTCGGTAATCTCAATGACTTCAGGATCAGTCGCAGACGTGGGCGCATTCTTCCCATATGCAACTTTCATAATTGTCGTCGCAGCATAACTTCAGGATACCTCTGAGCAATGTGCTATCATATCCGAAAGCGCTTACGTTTGCACATGGTTTTGGAAGTTGCATGGATCATCAAGGATGTCGAGGACAGTCTTCTTCGCGTGTGACATCTGCAGGGGCTGATAAGTCTCAGCTGCTTTAGGCTGAAGATGCGTATGGAGTGCTCTGCGTCACGTTGAAAAGTAAGATAGGATAGAGGAAAGTATGGCGGATTACTAACCTACGCATGCGACGAAACCTGACCCCAAAGGCTGCAACGGCGACGCTAATCCGCCGCCGAAAATTTCTCCAGCGCGAGGACGATCAGCTAGTGCTTTGCCCTGAGTCTCCATGATATCCACCACGGCCTGTAAACAGAATGTTGAACCTGGATATGACGAACTCGGCGTGGAGGGACTGACTTTGTAACGGCCATAATAACGATATTCTCAACTCTTGACCGAATAGTGATTAGAGGGCCGTATTCATCAATCCATCCCGCTATAGTGAGAAATGAGCTGATCAGCGATAAGACGCAATCAGCGTTAAAATTAATGAGTCAACTATGAAGATTTACCTGCGAGGCGGCAGGAAGTGCCCACGAAGTCTCCAGGTCGGAGGAGATGGTGGGAGAGGAAGGCCAGTCTTTGATTTAAAAAGGTAAACCCAAGAAGTTACTCCTATTATCCCAAGACAAGCCGCAGCACGAAAGACGAGCTGCATGCTGTCAAAGATGGACAGGTTAGGCGGATGCAGCATGGCTAATGGGAGAAGCGTAAGGAAGGCTTGGAGGGAACTCAGATCGCAAGTCACGGTCCTTTTAAGTAATGATCGCATGCCACTCGTGGCTACCCTGAACATGATACGGCCACCTGTACCCGGGCATGGATTTGATGTTGCTGGCCTGCAATAGTACCATATTAGCATGTGGTAGTTTTCAAGACACCCAGAGTAAGTCAATATTTGACTTCCCGAGACTTTAGCGCCAGGATTACGGACGAAGGTTTCATTGCCACGTCTAAAGCCATGAGTTAGCCGACCGACCAGCCACGCTTGATTAGAACTACATGCCAAACGGAAACGGTCGCTCATTCGGCAATACGTGGAAGGGTAGCGGCTACCTGTAGCTACCAGCTACCCTGCCACATACGTCTGAAACGCGTTCTCTCAGCGACTAAAACCCCTGATTTTCGTCCCTTTTAGGTCAACTGTCCTAAACTGGGCGAAATAAAC
>NW_024538213.1:0-11591 GCF_016628075.1 Suillus paluster
TTGAGTTTCTGCTCGAAAAGACTTGACTTGAACTTTGATAAACTCACCATGAGTTTGAGCTCATGGACCATGCAGTCAGCAAGCGACTTTTCAGTGAGGAGCTTCTCTCGTCTAGCCATGGCGAGTTCCATGACAAGGTTTGCTTCGAGATCCTCTGTATCATCAATGATCTGTAAAATTAAATATAGTTATTGATAGAAACATAGTGCTACTACATACCATGGAACCAATAGCGTCAGTGATATCATACAAGTCAGAGACACCAGCAGCGCCAGAATTTCCATTTGGCAAGTGTCCGATGGATGCTGCTGAGTGTAGCATGGAGAACACTGACGGAGTGCCTTATTTGAGGTAGATGGAATGTTGTGGTGGATATTGAGACTGACAGGTGAGGTCGACATATGTTACTATGTACTTTAGTATGGTGTACTTGATAGAAAAAGCAAATTCAGAAATTGCCAGAGTCAATGTGAGTATTAGTATACCGTCTACATACCTTTCTTCTGTAACTCATGTCTCTCCAGTGTCTGTCCTGTGGCAAAGATGGATTCAAAACTGACACCGCTGTTGCCCATCATATGAGCCAGCCTCGTTCTGGATGCAATAGTTGGCTGGATGAGTTAATTCGGCTGAAATCTCACCTACCACCTGAAGATGATCCTATGGAGTCAGATAATGATGTCGGGGGTTCATACGAAGAGGATGATGATGATGTTTATTTTGGAAACACTGATGATGGTGGTCGGGGCTCACCTGTAGGTGGAGGATGGGATGAGGCTAGCAGAACCCCAACGAAGGATATTGAAGAAAAAACGCATGGTGAGGTTACCGACTACTTTCCAGGTGCTGCAGAGACATACGGCATGGGCCATATGTTCTTGGGCCTGTTCAACACCAACGAAAATAGTGTCTATCGCAAGACAAACCTCTACTATCTGTTTAGCTGTAAGCAAGACTGGAAAATTGCATCATGGTTACTGCATTCTGGTTTGAGTATGGGGAAGATAGATACCTTCTTATCGCTCGAGATGGTGAGGAATCAGCCGCTTTATCCAGATCTAACTCACTAACTAATATTCAGATTAAGGACCTTCCTTTGTCATTCCGCTTGGCCCAGGAGTTACGAGGACAAGCAGAAATGTTACCCAGCGGCCCACATTGGATGTTGCGAATCATCGATACATCACATTCAACAAAATCACCCGTTATTTTATACTGGCACAATCCACTGGAGTGTATATCTACTATTCTCAACCATCCTCTCTTTCACGATCAATTGGACTTCACGCCTCACAAGGTTTATTCCACAGCACAAAAGCTCTGTTGTGTGTATACCGAGTGGATGACAGGCGATGATGCATGGAACATGCAAGTAGGTACCTTCACATAGTATGTTGAAGTCTTATTAATTTTAAATAGTCAGCACTTCCCCAAGGTGCTACATTGCTTGGGACAATATTGTCTTCAGACAAGACAAATATCTCAGTTTTGACAGGCAATCGCGTTGCGCACCCACTCCTTGTCAGCCTCGCAAATATATGCATGAACATGCAACTCAAATCATCATCCAACTCTTTCATACTCACCGCCCTGTTGCCAGTTCCGAAGTTTCTCCATAAGAATAAGTGCATGCATGGCATATTGGCGGATTGCCTCATTCATCAGTGCCTAGATATTGTCCTCAAACCGCTTGAGGCCACTCTGCATGGCGTAATGCTCTCGGATCCCATTGGACAGAGCCGATATTGTTTTCCTCCACTTGCAAGTTATATCTTCAATACTCCCAAAGCCATGATGTTGGCCTGCGTCAGTGGAAAGACCTCTCCGGTCACCAGGGCCATGTACAAGCAATTTGGAGACTCCTTTCACCATGAACCTCGCATGGCGTCAACCACCCTTGCACAACTATCCGTCATTCGCACACGAGCCAATCCATCTGATCTACAAGCCTTCTTTTGGGAAGTGCAAAAATTCCGCTTGAACGGTGTCTTTGAGCCATTTTGGCAGGACTGGGTGATTATAGATCTGTCCCGCTACTTCACACCCAAGACACTTCATGTCCTTCATAAGGAATTTTGGGATCATGACGCAAAATGGTTAATCTTTGGTGTTGGGGAGTCAGAGATGGATTTCCGTTTTTCTGTTTTGCAGCCTGTCACCAGTTTTCAGCGTTTCGCAGAAGGGATCACAAAACTCAAACAGGTTACGGGTCGCTGTCAACGAGACATCCAATGTTCTATCATCGCAGTTAGTGCAGATGCAGCACCCCATGGAGTTCTCGTTGCTGTACGCGCACTCATGGATTTCCACTATCTTGTACAGTCACCATCCATCGACGATAATGACTTAGTGTGCATCTCAGCAGCATTGAATGAGTTCCACACAAACAAAGATTCAATCATTGATGCTGGGGTTCGTCGTGGCAAGGGCAACAAAGTGATCAATAATTGGTACATACCAAAACTGGAGCTTATGCAGAGTGTTGTACCCAGCATTAGGAACTCTGGAGTCACGGCTCAGTGGTCTGCAGATGTTACCGAGCACGTGCATATCACCAAGATTAAGGACCCGGCAAGATCAAGTAACAACAACAATTACAATCCACAGATATGTTGCCATCTCGATCGACTCAATAAATGTCTTTGGTTCAAGCTCGCTACCACCCTTCTAGATGAGAAGCAGAATGTCAAGGCATTAGCCAATGCAGCAGGGAGTCATATGGACGACGAGGATGATGAGGATGCTGATGACACTGATTTGGATGACAATATACCTGTTGAGTTCTTATCTACAATTCAGCATGGTCGCTCACGTCCAATTACGAATCATTTTGCAATTGCCCGGGTCCTGCAGCACAAACCTGTGGGCTCTGTACCTCTACCGTTGCATTCCTTTGTCATTGGGCACACTGCCTTTCATTTAGCTTATAAACCTTCCATCTGAAGCATCACTATTGATGATGTCGCCCTCAAATTTGGCTTGCCAGATTTGCGACTGGCACTATCTGATTTTCTGCATCATGAGCCAGTTTTGGACATGACCACACCCATGCAATAGGCGGCCCAAGGAGAGCCGGACCCAATTCTGCGCTTCCTTTTGAGAAAGTTCAAGTATGGTTCAAACTTCACTTGCAAGATACAGAATTCCACAATGTTCACAATATTCAGCCAGCCCAGACTCTCAATTGTGCGCCGCCAAGTGAACCTTGGACATACAGTCATTATGATTCAATCATTGTCAATACCGAGCGGAAACACTCGTGGCCTACTAGCGGTCTTCAAGGCAAGTCATACTCATTTGTCCTTCCCCAATGCCTGTTATTAACCTCATCCCTCAGGACACACTGTCGTCCAAATCAGACTTATTTTTCGCCCCCTCAGCAAGACCAGCACACAATGGGCATGGCGAGATCAGTTTCTTACCTATGTTCATCGCTTTGACATCATTGGTGTCCACAAACCAACTACGCAGATGCATGTCCTTAAAAGGGCAAGACAGTCTAACGGGACTTGCATAAGGGATGTTGTACCGATTTCACAACTGTGCACGCCCATTAATCTAGTTCCTTGGTTTGGTGCCACCGCAGACAATCGCCTTACCGCTTATAATAGTGTTGAGCATGCATCGGAGTTATGGCTGAATCATTTTTGGGACAAAAGCACTACTTCCCTCTTTCAATGTAGTTTTTATGGAAGAGTTTGTATCGCTTTTCACTATACTAGTCTTAGCTTTGTGGCTCAAGTTTGATTAGAGATAAGAAAAATTTGCACATATTCCTATGCCAACCTTTGACTGTCATCACTGAGTACAATGCCCTCCAATTGTCCAAGTCAAATCAAAGTCAAAACATATTTCTCAACACTAGCGGTCAGAATAAAACTGGGATCCTTCATCAAAGTTCCTCTAATTCATGATGTGCTGACAATGGACAGGCTAACTACTCGAGAGCTGAATCAACTAGTCCTCGAGGAGCCCGCGAGTCATATCAAATGAAGCACCCCCATTGGACATCTTCTATCCATCATTTTCCAATCCTTCAAGGTTCAAGCGCCTTGTGCAGAGGATCTTTGGATCCCCTCTCTCTCAGATTCATATCGCAACGAGTGGATTGATAATCAGTTTTGTCAACATCAACCAACAGACTCTGTGGAACTTTGGGATAGCAAGGCGAAGATGTGGAACTGGGGGCTGCTGGATCTGCCCCAAAAACAGCGCAAAAAATAAAAAGGGTGAAAAACATGAGGAGGGACAGCCGAGGGGGGGGGGGGGGAGTCAGGCGCCCAGAGGCAGTGCTTCCCATTCTAACTTGACTACTGAGCATGTAGTTGCGGGGCTTTTGAATGCCCTCACGGTGGCCACTTTCTGAACATGGTGGACTCAAAACTAAGCAAGCGAATTGTGTATGGAGTGGGGCCCACTCAACCACCCCAATCAAGGGAGAAGACATCCCCTGCAAACCTGACATTGTTATGTCAGATGAACCAAACCCTGGGTGGGCAGGCATCAAGGTCGTCGCTGAAGTAACAAGCAGCAAGTACTGGCCAGGGAAGCATGCCATGAAATCCCTTGATACCAAGGCATACATCATTTTGAAGCACCAGCCCTGGAGGTTGCTTTGCTCTCATGCTATCTTTATGCAACCACTATCGTGAACTTCATGGTCCACGTATACGACCCACTCTGGTTCTGCCATATCCCCTCCATTTCATATCAGCCAACAGAAGAACAAATTTCTGCAGATCCTCTCGGCTATTGGTCTTCGGCAATGGCGAGTGCATCGGTTTCAATATGACAATAAATATTTGACAGCTCAAACTCCCTGTGTTATCCTGTCATTCCATTCCTCCTAGGAGATTGCGTGTTCAGAAAAAGAGGGACACCCACGGTGAATCTGGTACATGGGCCCAAGACAGGAGATGCAGCATCAGGCGAGCAGTCAGGGCGAGTCAGAGGAGTCAGGTGAGGAGTCAGGCAAGAGTCAGGCAAGAGTCAGGCAAGGAGTCGGATGAGTCAGGATATGAGTCAATGTCATCACACAAACCTTCGCCCTCACATCACCTAGACACTCTCAGCGGTGATTCCTCAGGCTTATCAAGTGCCTTCTCCTCCCTTGAACAAGATGAGCAGCTTGATATCAGGACTGGTCTTCATTACACTCCCCTCTGAACTGCTTCCCTCGACCGCTCCTGCTCGCTAGCTCCTTTTATTGCCCAACATTTTCATTCCTCCTCCTCTGAATTCGTCGCCAATCAGTGAAATTCAAGTCAATGACAACTGGCATGATATCCTGGAGGTTTTATTTTTGAGTCATGGCCTGGTTGGTCGGGGCACCGTTTGCTACTTGGCTAGAAAAGATGACGAAGAGTACATCATCAAGGACCACTGGGTTCCTTGGGAATGCAGATGACGAAGATATCTTAAATGAGGTTGCTATGTTGAAGAAGATGCAGGGTGTCCATGGTGTCCCCGGAACTTGTCAAATTCAGCAAGGTTAAGCTGTCGACTGGTGAAGTCGACAACACAAAGATTTACCAATATCAAGAGCTACCCAGCTTAGTCGGCACTTGGCGCACTCATTTTCGGCTCGTCATGAAGCCCTGGGGGTGACCTTGCATAAATTTCGAACAAAGGTAGAATTTATTCAAGCTATACGTGACATTGTGGCCAGTAAGCATCCCTCCTTCGTGATATACATGTTGATACTAACCGGCAATTGTTCTCCCAGTTCAACAGGAAGCACATTGACAGGGTATCTTGCATTGTGATTGCAGCCTCCACAATGCAATGACGAGGATGCCGATGGTAATAGCCTTGGAATGTTGATCGACTGGAATTCACTGTAACTATCACACCAGAGAATACATACACTATCGGTGGAACAGTAAGTGGATCATTGATCCAGGAGTAAATTCACTGACTCAACTTGCAGGGCACAATTCTGTTCATGTCATGGCGGCTCCTGCAGCAAGTGAAAAAGATCTTGGTCTCCGACACTGCAAAAAAAGGGGCGTCGTCATCGTCACCTTTGGCAATTGAATTTGTCAAGCAAGACTATTCGGATGATCTCGAATCACTATTTACATCTTTCTTAGATCTGCATCAAGTACAGCGGCCCTCTTGGCGTAGAATGCCATTTGAACCCTTCAAAAGCATGGCTCCACATGCGTGGAGCAACTGAATATTGGGGGATGCTTTGAGAACAAGGTCGCGTTTTACACAGTGGGCGGAGGGTGACGCTGCACTCCAAGCGCAGTTGACGGCTACTTCAAGGATCTTATTCCACTGCACTGGAGTGGATGGACCTCCTGAGGCTCAATTTTCCAGTTCAGATCGGCAGTGTCGATGGCCAGGTTCTCCACCGACCCATTGAATTTGATGCACTGCTCAAGATCCTGGACAACATATCACTGAACTTCTTAAGGGCAAGCCTGAGCTGGCCCCTGAACGGTTGCTCCGCAAGAGGTTGGTAGATAAGCATAAGCAGGATGTGCATGCATCAGGAGAGATCATGAAGGTAAAGGAAATGGACTGCACCGCAGTGAAGAACCGCGGTCTGAATGACGAGTGGACTGTTAAACCTGTGAAGAGGAAACAAGACATTGAACTCGGGGTAGCTAGGGCCGGTTTTGTCGTCAATCTTGATTTCATTTTGTACACAGTAGTATATGGTTTCGCTTGCGAAGTGTTTACGTTTTTGCATTGTAGTATTCATTACATGTTTACCCCTTCTTGCCATCAACTCAGAAGTAGTGACTCATCGCAGCTGTTCCCACAAACATCCTGGCTACTAGTATGTAGTAGTTACTAATGTTACAACATTGAGCTCGTTCTCCTCATGTGATCCTCCATTCAACTATATTCCTGCAGGAATGCGGTCACTTACACTGCGGTCAAGTCATACTGCCTACAAGTGTGACATGTTGCTTGGTTGAGTCAAATCCCTTAAGAGTTGAGTGTATTTTTGTCTGGGTCTTGTCACTTATCTCACCTTCTGGTGTTCCTACCCTTTGTCAGTCTCAATCATGCCTCCTTGTCCCTGAGCTACATCTAGCCCCAAAAGGACAAAGGCAAATGCAAAGTTGTGGAATCTGGTATCCCAGCGCTCACTGGGCAAGGAAAGAAGGTGTGGACAGCAGATGAAGTTGGTTTGGTGTCACTGCAGCTATCTTCCGATGTCAATGCTCTCCCCATTTGTCGTTCGGTCGTCCTGGTGCAGGTACAGGAGGAAGGAATGCTCAACTAGAGAAAGTTGGCGCAGCTCTGGTGGCCCCAACGTGGACAAGCCAACCTAAGGGCTCCACAACCCTTGTGCCGAATATCTCAGCAAACCCTCTTGCTCCAGAATCACGTTGAAAGGGCCGTGGCAGCCATCCACAGGTAAGCTCAAATTTTTATCCATGCAGTTGGGGCTGATGTTAAATGTTTAGAAGCCTCCTCCACCGTATAGCATCTCAAATGGTACGGGCACTACCGTCATGAGTTCCTGTCAGAAGGGGGAAAAAGCCAAGGTGAGGCATTGTCATATACCGGATCCAAGTACCCCCAGTACCACCTGTGAACATCCCCACCCCTGGTCCGACCCCATGTTTCCTCATCCGCTCCATTCCTCCTTCCCCAACAATGCACAAAGTGCATCTCAGCAGGATTAGCCCTGCTACCTCCGCCCGACCCTGTTCCACTCTTCCGACACTACCCCTATGCCCTTCAACCCCATACCCTTCCATCCGACCCTATCTGGGGTTCCGCTCCTCCGCCCTATCAGTCTGCCCGATCCTACTCCTACTCCCTCTGCTTTTCCGACCCACGCAGGTCCTTCAGTTCCACTCGTATTCCCCCACCCAAACTATTAGTTCGTCCGACCGCCTCACCGGTCCACTCCTAGACTAGGAACCACTCGACTGGTCCTATCCCTTTAGTATCATAGTTCCGCTTTTCGGATCACCGGTAATCCCTATACCCTAGCGATTCTGATCCGTCGCGTACATACTGTTCCCCAAGCCTTATTCTCATATGTCTCAGTCATCCTATTGTAATCCTGTACACTCAGCACATAGCCTTCTGCTATGCTATGCTCATCACTTAGAGTATATAAACATATGTACATTTGTCTGTAGATACTCAGTCTGAATATTACCTTTTCTAAGCCCTGCTCTTCTGTTCTTTGACTTGGGCCTGATCCTAGTCAACTCCTGTTAGCTGGCCTAGGGGATTGACTCCCTAGGCCGGCCACACTCCGATCCTCTGACCCTCCATTCCACCATTCCCATGTTCCCCCATTCCCCCGTTCCTCCGCTCCCGACTCCCTGCGCATCGGTCGGCTTTCCCACACATCGGAACTGATCCCCGCACTCTCGCATCTGTTCCCTCCATTCCGCTCTGCTTCAGACTTCATCCAAGCAGCTCCTTCTGCTCCGCTTCTACTGTTGGTTCCGACCGCAGTAGTCTCCCACCCTCCTGTTGGGTGGAACAACCCCCGCCTGACTTTCCCACCTTCACCTAGTAGTCCGTCGGTCCTCCTTCAGAGGACCCCCATTCTGACATCCTATCAGAACCCATAGAATTTGTGTTGGACTACATTCCGAAATTAGGGGCACGTACTCGGGTAAGGGGCGCAGCGTACGAGCTGAAGCCAAGCCCCTCAGACTCCGCTTTACCCCTGAGCACAGTCTTAACAGGCATTTTTTCTTTATCCATTCCTGGTGATACAATGATCAATCATTCAAATAGACATCTTCTGTCCCTGACCCGCAAGCCAAACCGGTGAGGAACATCATATCGTATTTAAATCAAGCATTCATTTTTACTTCAGGACATCACCTGCGGCGAGTCAAGCTATCAATCATTGCAACCGGGTTTATCACTCTGCGAAATGGGCGGACACTTTGGATTTCAAACGCCTCAAGGCAGCCCACCAATCATGCCACCTGGAACAGAGCCAGATCTGCAAGCGCTTAACAATTCTTATGTAGCGATCATGATGGCCAAGAAAGACGCTAAGTATCGTGCCTGCAGCGCTGTTCAAAGCCTTGCTGGAGGCCATCAGTCTTCTAGTGGGCCAGCCAATGATGATCTTCTATGATCAGTGCCACCTTCAGCCACCTTAAACTTACTTTCACATCCTTCATTCACTGCGTGCATTGTTCTGACTCTTTCCGAGAACTATTTGGACCCATCCCTATGAACAGTTGGCTCTGAACCTGGGGCTAACCTTTCATTGCAACAATCCGATTCAGAAGATTCGGATACTTCAGGCTCTGGTGAAAGTAGTGTGGGTGGCGAAGACGACGACTATTCTACTGACAGTGATAACACTGGTGAAAGGGAGTTTGGTTGGGCTGAGGTTGGCCAGCGCCATCATGTACACCCAGGTAAATGCCATCTTTGCATATGATGGTCACCGTGGTCACCCTGATTTCATAGGTTTTTCTCAGGAACCAGAACCTTCCCCAGTCCATGTTACTTCCACTTTTGCTCCCAACTTTGACTTTCAATACTCCTGTGACAAAGATGACATGAATGCTGAGCAAACATTAGCTTTTGACAAATCATTGAGTAATGAGATTGCCTCGGAGGGTGCTTGACGTGTCCCCGAAGTCTCTGAGCTTGAACTCAATGGTTCTCAGGTGCGACACCAGTCTACCAACGAAACTCAAGGTATTCAGGAACCCGACGGCTCTCAGGTATGATGTCCTGTCTGGTGGCATATCCCCAAGCACTCAACAACTACTTCATTTCCAGCCTGCAGATGTAGCCAACAACATTTTAAATTGGCATCATAAGAAGCGACCCCATCTTCCCGACCCTGCTTCCCTAGAACTCTTATGACATGTGGTCATGACAAAGGATCCGAAGAACAACAAGGGTCCAGTCAACACGCAGCAACCAGCTAAAGCCAAATGCTCCCCTGATGGGCTGAAGCCTACACAGCTGGTGTTCTACCCAGCCTGCTAGAAGAGTTTCCTCGAGGACGCAAAAGAAGAGTGTTGTACCCAGCATGCTTAGAGAACCCGTTCCCAGCTTGAGTTAAAGACTTGCCAGGCTCTGTCTCTGAGGCCCTTTTAGCTGTTCTTTACCAGTGGGATACAGCCAGTAAACAATTTGAACCTGGTAAGCTTTGGTCTTCTCTAGTGCATGTGTATCTGACCCAAGTACCAGATTATTGGCCTATTCACAAGCCTGATATGGCAAAACTCGTAAGTATATCATCGCCAATCTTTTGTTTGCTATTCTCTCATACTTCCTGTCATCCAGTTATATGAAGATCTCTCGACTTGGCGCTCTGAGCTCAAGAAGAATGTTGCTGTGATTGCCTCAATCATGCCTGGCCTTGTCCCCCCATCAAATATCCCACCTCAAGAACATGCTTTGTGGGTGGAAGGTGGCTACTGAGTTAAAGGCGGGCTCAAAGTTTCTACACAACGGTATGGACGAACAGGTGTGCCTGTAATTTTATGAGTATTCAAATAACAAGGCGCTGCAGGGAAAAACATGAAACTTTGCCAACCCTGCGCTCCATGACGCCGTCATCGTGTTCATGTACACTGGATATAGAATTGCTCGAAGACATCCAGACATTTTCAGCAAGCAGTTGCCTTTGTCATGCTTGGTTTTGGTCTCTGCTGCATTTTTTTATTATTATTTTCACATTCAATGACAAACTAACTTGTTTCATAGTTTGTTTGCATTCTCGACAGCCTCGCAAAAAATGGGAATGGAAAATCATTCCCAAAATTCACCACCAAGGAATATTGCCCAACCTACACATCTGTGCTAAAGTCGCTCCAAAACATCATGGAACATCCTTATCATGGTCCCAAGTTGGTCGAGCAGCTCCAATCATGGGCTGAGGCTGGATGGCAAGGATATGCTCTCGTTTCTAACATGTCTAGCATGCTAACTGTATTCATGTAGGGCAGCATCTTGCAAAGTCGACAGCAACAAAATGTCTCACCACATTGATATTGAGATCATGCTTGATTGAGGTCGCTCATTTCCCCCTGCTTGTAGCTCGCTTACGGTTTTCTACCTATTGCGTTATCGCATGATGTACTGCACTGCTATCTGTTATCTAATCAATATATGCTGGATATGAATTGAATTTTCATCTGTTTGTGTCCAGTGAGACCAGAAACCCACAGAGGATTTTGTCTGGTATCTCAAGACACAGGTAATTTCTGAGTACAGCAGTGTGCTCTGTAGAGTTTTGTACAGAACCCCACAGAAGAAAGAAGCCTCTGTGCAAGCCTGTAAAGTTGGAACCAAGCTGTGTGCCTTGTAGGCTGTCCAGCACTGTCTGGCACTGTCTAGAGTGAACTGATTTGCTGATGTGTTCTGTTGTGGGCTCTGTCGTTTGATATCCGCATAGAAATCAATTGTTTCATCCTCATGCGGAGATAGTCACGATGTTTGAGACAATCAGATCATTGGCGCACGACTTTGCGAGACCCTGGCAATGGTAATAGGGGTCAGGGCAACAGGTAAAATGTTTTGATATCACTTGTGTCCTGGCATTCCAAGCATTGGGTCTATTTATTTCATCATAGATAGCATTCCCAAATACCCGTAGTGACAATTTGTTGCTGATCGAATGC
>NW_024538214.1:0-11571 GCF_016628075.1 Suillus paluster
ACTGTTGTGCCCTTAATAATGGCCCTGTGGAACCATGAATCAGGCTTGACGGTGCCATGGGCCGCAGAGGTCGATTTTGAATACTGTTCGCGAGGTTAACACTGTAAGTAATGACCCGGGAGGACGTTACCCAACTTGTTCATTAGCTGGTAGATTCAGGAGTAAGTCTGCTTCATAAGCGACTTTGACGGCATATGCAGAAAAGCCACATCTTTATTCCTAAAACCTGAAAAATAGCTGCAAAGAATCAAGTTGACAGTCCTTCTAGTAAACGGCAGGTACACACCAATGTTTGATCTATATATATCATCAAATTTGCTGGCCAATAAACAAAAAGCGATGTCTTACTTCGTCCTCAAAGCCATAGTTTGTGTTGGGAGGGTCACGGCCCCACACTGAAAGCTAACTTCAATGGCTAAAGAAAAATAGACTGTAATGACATACAACCGTCAAAAGGGAGGCTCTTGTCGCTCATATTCGGTATGGCGGCTTCAACACCAATTAACTTGGCGCTGGGGTAAGCCCTCTTAAACTCTCCTGTCGTGATTGATTAGAACCGTGACGATGCAGATAATCCAGCGAAGTACGAACCGAGGAAGATGTGGTGAACAGCATCGGCGCCTACGATGTATCTTGGAAACTATAATATAAGATAGCGCGAGCGAGACTGGATGATGCGCACTTGACTTCGCCCAATTCATCTATTTTATTGCGCGTATCCTCTGTCAGCGGGGTCGATGCGAGTACCCAAACGCCTCCCTGTCGCAATTTAATGGCAGTGGATCGCCCTCCCATCGGAAATATTCCGAGTCGGGCAAAAGGTCTATTGAATGAACACACTTAGTGGTGAGAGTCATAGTGACCATGAATTTGACCCCTTACCTGGAGAAGATCCAGACATCTTTCGCGACCTACGAAGCAGCTTGGTAAGAAGATTGTCTGCGCGATGACTGCAACGACGAACCTCTCGAATGACAGTATCGCTCATGGTTGTGCAGGTTCAAGTTAGAATCGCTTTGACACGCTTTTAACACCATGAATTTCGAGGCATCGTGGGAATTGGAATGACATCACCGCTACGTTATGGATGTATTTGATATTGCCAAGACAATGCCAAATATTAGCTTATAGCATTAGCTCCAGCCAGCTACCTCGTGCTCGAAAATCAAATCGCATTCTTCACCGCCACTTTTGTTCTGACGTCCGCAGTCGTCTTCCACAGCGGTTGAATATTGTCAGGGTTAGAAGACTGATTGAAGATTGATGTATGATAGATTGTATAGATGTATGAGGATGATTTATTTATTGAAATTGTGTTGAACACTATGGTGACATGATGAAGACTTGAGGCGCCTTTGGCACCTCCAGCAGAGCACGAAGCGCTGTGCTTGCTTCCTGTGCCAAAGGCATAACAGGCTTGGACTAGTAATAAGTAGTTAAAGGCACAGCAAGCCAAGGAAGGCACAGGGGGCTTGTCGGACTAGTCAAGAACAAGGAACGACTGCATTCCTTCTTGCAATTGATACTTATCATGATCATGGGCTGACTATACGGGGGACTATCATTATTGTATAGTCTCACATGGTCTCGCATAGTAAATGTGTCCACAAATTGTGAACACACTTGTTGGTCGCAGTACATTTTCTTCGTCCCAACTCCCATCCCTCTCTTCAAGTTATCGACTCTTCTTGACGCAGCGTCACTGGCCCTTGCTCGAAACTTCAAATTGGCTGTAGTTTCCCTAGACAGATCGTCAACAAATGAAGGTAGCCGTTTCTTCTCACTATGAATTGGCTGGTGACGCATTTGGTGACTTTGAGGATGATTGTATGTTCCTTTACTTACGTTGCATCAGTGGATATTGATTTCCAGCACCTATGCTGCGCCCATTCCGCGGAGGACTTTTTTTTTCTTGCTCGTGCGCCATGGGCGTTAGTGCATTGCTGGCAGGGGTTACATCGCCGGACAGACAGGGGTCTCCTGGTCGTGTCTTTGCCTACTACGGCGAGAACTAGGCTAGGCTATGTGAGAGAAAGAAGTATGACCCTGACACACTCTGACAACTGCTTCAGGAACTCGATCTGGCCACTTAATACAGAGGGGCAGATTGACGAACCTGAGGAGCACGAGCTTCAGCATATCCAGTCCTGATTGATCGCCTGAACAAAGTCACTGACATCTGACAGATGCCTCTCCTACGTGGGAGTCAGGGTTACCTAAGAAGTTTGCTGCCCCGTGCGTTGATCGGTGCATTTGAGATTAAGATGGTGCCAGTGAGCGCTTGACACTTGCAAATGTCTTGTCAATCACGCAGCAAAAGCATCCCATGAAGTAAATACTGCTTGTTCTCGAGTGAAGCGTCCAGCTTCGTTGTCCCGATGTGCGTGACAAACAGTGGCAAAGCGGAATCACAACCAAAGTCAGAAAGATTCTATCTAGAAGTATCATCATAGCTGATCATCGCTCGACGCCTTCTTGAGTGTGTCTTGCCAGTCCAAGGCCAACTTGGTGAGCGTCTTACTCCGAGCTAGACAGAAAATTCAGTAATCTAAGAGATGGTCGAGACGGGACGACTGACCAAAGATCGACAACACTTCGCGCAAAAGATCGCGCTTGGGCATACCTGCCACGAGAGGTGTCCAAGAGTCATCCCTTCCGCCAGGTCGCCTAATCGACAGTTAGCAATCCATTGTTGAAATTCTTGACATATGGTGCAGTTACCAAAATATGGGGCCAAAAAGCTCCTTGATAAGCTCCTCTGCCTTCGCCCTGAAGCCTTCATCTGCTAGTTTCCTGGCGTAAATCAGAAGTGCTTGCTTATATTCAGCGGCGCTATCCAGCGCTTTGGCAGCGTGCAACTTGCTCTCTAGATGGCCTAGTGTGAGGGCCGTATTCCACCAAACGGGGCGCTCTTTGTGAGGCACCGGGATAATTGTGGTGCCGATTGCGCCCTCAATGGAGGCGACAACGTCTTTATCTTTGTTGGTTCGTTGACGGCCTTGCCATACATCTGAGCCCTCTGCCCACCAGCGCTCGCTCAGTTTTGTCCAGGAGAAAAGCTGTACATCATAAGTATACGCGATGCCAGAAGAACAGTGAATCATCGGTGCGCCGTTATGTCGAACGGTGGCGGACAATATCGTGCAATTCGGCGAAGAGGAGAGCAGGGGAGCAATGGATGTAGGTGGGAAGAATGATGTAGCGTTCTTTATATTTCTGAGCAGAGTAAGGACCATGGAAACAAAAGGGAGTCGTGCAACTTACATCGAGCTGAGCTGACCAGAAGCTGTGAGTACCATTAATGCCGACTTGCAACCGTGCATCATTGCGCAAGGTGAGCCAAAGCTTAGGGTCGCCATCAATCTGCCAAACAATATTGAGATAGCAATAAAACGTTCCTGTTTACCACAGACCTTCGACCAGTGTGTGAATACACGTTGACAGAGCCATCTTGTGTAGCAGCAGCACAGAATGTTGTGGACGCAGTTAACGCGAGTACAGGAGAGGGCAGATAGTCCAGCCACATCGTTTGCTTCCCATCAGCGAATGTGACTTCCGTGGGCCCTGAAAAAAACATCAGCCAGACCATAACGAATCAAAGATCTTACGAACCATCTCCTTCTGAATTTCGGGCCTCAAAGATAAAGTCACTTCCCTCCACATTGGCACTCAAGAACGTCAATAGTGGCGGGACAGGCAGTAGATCTGCACCCTCAAATAGATGTGCGCGCGCTGAGACCAAGCTCGCCGATATGATTTCTCGCACTGCAACTGTCTCCCTTGGTCGATCGCCACCAAGGGTACGGGGCTTAGACGGCCTGTCCTCGGGCGTATCAAGTACCGACGCTTTCCGTTTGCCTTTGTTCGCACTTGACATACTCGTATCAAGTGCATCGATGGGAACATCCATATCCATTGGCCCTCCCATCTCGATGTCAGCGTCATAAGTGTGTGGGCTTGGCACGGGTGATGTAGAGTGTGATACTTGGCGTGATCGAGGGATCTCCGGTACTTGGAATGCACGCGATCCAAGGGCATTTGCTGAAGGCGGCAACGTGGAAGTTGATGCTTGGGCTGAGCGTGATGTCGATGCAGAAGGCACGGACGACATAAGGATGGGTTGCACTCTCTTCTTGTTGCTCTTCTTTGCAACAAGCTTGTTGATGTGCTCGCCACCATTAATCCCATTCGCTGCGCCAAAGCCGGATTGCGATTGTGACTGGGCACGGTTTGGGGAGGGTGGCGGCGTGATCCTCGATGCTGAGGCAGCAGTTGTACTGTGAGTGAACGTGCCGTGCGAGTATCCTTCTGGAGTTGGTGGCGGTACAAAGCCAAACTTGTGTAAATATTGCTCTTGAGCAGAATGAGGCGCAATGCCTTCCAATTCTTCAGGGTCAAAATGGAAAACGGCTATCGTTCCGTCCGAAGATGCGGCGTAGAGAGTCAGACCGTCCCAGGACCTTCACGAAAGATTGGTCAGAATCTCAACGAAGGTAAAGAGAGGCTTACCAGCTTAGGTCCATTATCTGTCGTTCAAATACTTCACGTGCAACGATGAGGGGTCGTGCCGATTTTGTCTGCCAGATGGAGATGGATCTGTCATCCGCACCAAGAGCAACTACAGAGCATATATTGGATGTAGCTAAAGGCGATGCGGGATTTCGCAGAAAGATATGGGGATTGTAGGCCTATGACGTGCATGAGAATGACAAAACTTGATATTCGGTCAGCACGTACCGCAACCTCGACTGTGTTCTCATGACCAACCAAACTGATCTCAGAAGTCCACGTTCCGCGAGTTATGACAGCTGCAATGAAAACGAAGCCCTTATTGTTGGTTGCATTTGAAGCAGTGATATGGGCACCATCAGGCGACCAACTACAAAACTTTGTGAGAAAAGGATTTATGAACATCCGGTGAGACTCACCTAAGGCGGCGGAAAAACGTGCTGCCGGGAGAGTCCTCGAAGGGTTTCCTGATTTCTGCCTCGAGCTGCCAATCGGTCGTTCTCCAAATTTTCACGGACTTGTCGTCGGACTGAGTGGCCATAAATTCACCCACAGGATCCCAACAAACGCCTTTTACAAATCCTTGATGCTGATCCAGCTTTCTAATGCGTTCTGAAAGACATGTCAGCAATGGACTTCTCACACTAAACTACTGAAGCCGGCAAGAAACGATGTTTGGAAGCACCAATTACTGAGGTGCGATAGGAAATAACTACGCCCCACACAACTGCAGACGATACAAACAAAAGTGCAAATCTGACTCACCCAGGGTATATCCACACCAGACCATAACGACAGAATCAAGGCCAACTGAGGCGAGGTAACGATCCTCCGGGGCCCATGCCAGGTCTGTAACGTCTGGCAGTTGTTTAGTGCAAACAAAGATAAGAGTAGACAAATCCAATTCACCGCTTTCGTGGCCTGGAAGTCGCTTCATTGGTTTCCATCCCTCTATATTGACTTCATTGGAACCAAAGACCTTGCCCCTACCCGACCTGTATTGAAAGAAGAGAAGCAAAAATGGGTATATCAGGAGCACATCAAAGTCAAATACACAAACTTACGGATCAAGGTCCCATATCATCACAATCTCGTCGTCGCTCCCACTTGCAAGCCACCTCCCAGAATGTGCCCACCTAATCGTCAAGACGGGACCTGTGTGCATACTCAGCGTGCACAAAGACTTTGGCGGTTTATTAGACATTTCGGATGCATGATTGAGAATAGGTTTCGTGCTCCAAATACGTATTTTTGCATCTAAGCCTCCTGTCGCTATGCGTGAACCATCAGGATGGACATGAACTGAGAATATGGAGAGACGTTTCGTGTCGTCGGTTTTGGAACTATCTGTGTGACAGTAGATGGTTCAGATGCCATTATTCTTTACAATTCCCATACTCACCTTTGTGCATAACCCAAGCGGGTTTTGTGAACTTCATTATCGCTGCGCACTGTAGACCGTGCTGAGCGGATACAACAGCTTGCAACCCGAAATGTCTGAGACCGAAATCGGTAAGCCACGTGGTTCCCAACCTGAGAAAGATTTAACAGCCAAGAACGACTTGATTTATTCTTACAGGTAAGTTGCCTCCCACTAGTGTTACTTGACATTTCCCGGATCTTGCAGTGACAGGTTGCGAGACGGTCGCGCCAAATATCGCAATAAATGCGTAATGACACTCACCGCGGACGCGTTTAGCTGCCCTATGATATCTGATGAGTACATACTTGTCCCTCCCCGCCTTGGTGTGACATCCTGTGAAGTGCACCACTTGCATAATCATCGTTTCTGGGAAGTCATTTGGGATGTGCATGCAGAGCAGAGTAGCGTATAATACATTCCAAATCCTCAATTATTCCGATGAGCCGTCCATTCATGCCATCTCTGCGACTACTCTCTACCAATAACACGGAGAATCCTCCATCCAGTCTTTAAAGCCGATCTCGTGCAACTGCGATTGCGACCAAGCTTGATATGAATATTCATATTCGCGGATTCTGATCATCGGTGGCGTGTTTCCACTTATTGTTAGAACAAAATCTTGTGCCATTAATCTGGGATGATGAAAGGTCACTCGCACAATTCCGCATTGCGCGCAGGAGGGGATAGATGGTGTGCTCAGCCGTGCCTGTCCTGAGTGCTTTTATATACGGGGATTCTTCCTCGTTCACACTCGTGTTTTTATCTCACCCAGAATGTCGATCCCTGTGAGCACTACCCGGGAGCAGCCAACTTCGACAGCGGACGGCGACTTTAGTCGGTCTGTCTCTTCATTGTCTTTTGTCGGCAAAAAAAGTTCTTCTCTGTCCGCTGATGTAGCAAAGAATGAAGACCTGGTGAACGAGGAGGAGGAACAGTTCACATGGACAAAGGCTATCTTTCGTCGAAAACAGACAACCCCCGCTGACCTTGATGCCATCGCGACCAGGCGCTCTGCTTTTGACGATCCTGAACTTGCGCCACACTACTTGCCCAAGAAGGACTATGAGAATCTCCACAGATTCGACCCAACCGCTCGTTGGACGTACCGGGAGGAAAGGGTCGGTTTTTATACTTATCGTGGTTCAGATTAAGGTTGCTAATGTTAAGCGGGAGAAAGGCCCTGGTTCGCAAGATGGACTGGAAGATCATGATCATGGCAGCTATAGGATTTTCGGCTTTGAACTTGGACAGGAGCAACATCAACCAGGCAAACTCGACCACTTTTTTGTCAGATCTTGGATTGACTACAAACGGCAATGATGCTCGTTTGCCTTCTGAGTATTGTCCTGACTTTTAGACTTCCAGACTTCAACCTCGGAAATACCGTGTTCAAGTTGGCATTCTTGTGCGCAGAACTTCCGTCACAGCTTGTCTCGAAGCGGGTACGCGGATGTATCTACTATGAATTCCCTCGCAAGGCTTATGGTTGTATTGAAGGTTGGGCCAGATCGGTGGATACCAACGCAAATATGCCTCTGGAGTACGTGACAGAACATCCGCTTCAGACAAGTTCTCACCAATTGAGTACAGGTTTCGTGACTCTCTCGCAGTTCTGGCTGACCGGAAGGACCTCATTTCTCGTGTGCCGCGCGTTAATTGGGTAATTGACTTCTGTCTCAATTGTTATTTTCACTGACAAGTGGATTCAGCGTCCTGCAAGGCGGGTGAGCCTGATTTCGTGCGTGCTCGAGTACACTTGTTTATATTCCACAGCTTTATTCCCGACCTTATATTATATCTGTCGTGTATGTCGGTTATCTCCTCATCTTATCTCGCTCAATATTCGGGCAGATTTTTACACGAAGACGGAGCTACCCATCCGCCTTGCCTTCTTCTGGATGTCTATGAACTTCTGCAGCATCATCGCCAGTTTTATTGCCTATGGTACACTTCACCTGAATGGAGTGGCTGACAAGGCTGGGTGGCGGTGAGTAGACCTGTAGTGCTTATTTGAATGTAAAAACCTGACTTGATCGAAGGTGGCTGTTCATGATTGAGTGCGTCCATTCATTTACATGAGACGCGCGAACTCAAGTACTCAACACTCCCACAGGGGCCTTCTCACTCTCCTCATAGGATTCTTCACTTTCTTCCAGATGCCTCCATCACCAACGCAGACCAAAACGTGGTTCCGGCCTAATGGCTGGTTCACGGAAAGAGAAGAAGTTATCATCGTGAACCGAGTGCTTCGGGATGATCCTTCTAAGGCAATTATGACCCTGTCTCGTCAGACCTGTCATTGACTCGCACCCTCAGGGCGACATGCACAACCGCGAGGGTCTTACGTTGCATCGTCTTTGGACAGCAATGTGCGATTATGACCTTTGGCCAGTTTACATCCTGTAAGCAGTTCCCCTAGTCTTTGTAAGGGTTAGGCGCTCATAAAATCTAGCGGCCTCATGTTTGGCATCCCGAGCGCTCCCCCGGCGACATACCTCACTTTACTGCTTAGAAACATCGGGTGGGTATCACGAGTATCTTCTTCGTTAAATGCACTCATGACCAGGGGGCCAGTTTCAACACATTCAACACCAACCTCCTCACGATACCCTCTCAAGCTCTCGGGATTGTCACCATGTTTTTGATCACCCTTGTCTCAGAGTACGTCGACGAGCGTTCGATTGTTTCCATGATGGAAGACCTCTGGACGCTGCCTTTCCTCGTTGCGCTCTACGCGTTACCTGACAAC
Organism: Suillus paluster; assembly: GCF_016628075.1. Lineage (NCBI taxonomy): Eukaryota > Fungi > Basidiomycota > Agaricomycetes > Boletales > Suillaceae > Suillus > Suillus paluster. Next base: position 8,682 of record NW_024538214.1, read on the forward strand.
CCTAACCCTTGGGTATTCTTTGTGAGCAAGGGTTTGCATGCAGCGCATCACACGCCGTTTAATCGAAATTGCAGGCTCTTGTGACTGGTCTGTTGTCATATCCGTGAGTCCGAACTTTTCAGCATACTTGAATTGCATTATTGAAGTCCTCGTGTGGCCAGATACACCCACCCAATCCAGGTTCGTCAACTAGAACAACTCTTTTACCCATCACCCATCTCTTGTTTCAGGTAGGATGGTGCTCTCGTAACGCCGGGGCTGTAGCAAGCCGCACAGTGAACGCGTCTTTATACAACATGTGTGCTATTCGTCATGGCTACGCAGTAGACATCCTCACCTTTCCCTAGGTTCGTGCAAGCCAGCGGTATCATTTCCGCGCAGATATACGTGGCCAGCGATGCTCCTAGATGTACGTCGCCATCGTTTCTTTTCCCAGTCAACCTGAGCCTTCTACTCATTCCGGCTTGTAGATCAACGCGGCAACAAGATCCTCATCATTATCTGTTGCGTCAACATCTGTGTCTTATACCCAGCTACGAAGGCGTATTACGTCTGGCGCAACCGACAGCGAGCTAAAATTTGGGACGCGATGACGTCAGAGGTAAGCGCACATCGACTTTTTTGATGGCTAAGGCGTCGGCGCTGACGACTTATAAATGATAGGAAACGTGGGCACTATCTGAGCACAACCACGGATGTCGGAAACAGAAGACTTGATTTCCGTTTTGCGCATTGATAGCAACATTATCTTTCCTAAAGTTCATATTTGTAGGTGATAGATGTTCAGAGAAATGGTGAATAATCAACGCGAAAATCCACGAGGGGTAGAAACGCATGGATTGATCAGGACAAAAGCAAGATAGTCGATGTCCAAAATAATAAAGTCTTTCCAAGTGAACCGGGGTACAACAAAATGTGTAAAGCGATTACTCGCAAGCACCCAAATCCTTCCAAGTTCCGGAAGTGTCGCCAGGGCTATTACTCTGCGTCGACTGTGTAGAGATCCAGAGATGACCGTTGTAAGTCACCTTGGCGCCCCCGGAGTAATTAGTGCCCTTGCCCCAAGTGGGAATGTCTGTGCAAACAGCTTTGTTGCTAATCGGTTGGATGCAACATCCCTTTTGAGTCCACTGGGCAGCGGAAGACTCAGGGTTGTTGTTGTAACTCCACTCTTTAGCAGTCCACAGTTGGTTGTTAAAATCACCGAGGAACCACCGTTATACTGTGCCGGAGATGTGAGCGGAAGATCATGAAATGAGTAACGCTTACTGCGAGATTAGCCTGCCAAGGCTGGAAGCCGTCGCACGAGACTTGAGCGGCCGTGCTAGGGGGAGCGTTCCGAGCCTTGTAATGCTGAGAAGGTCGTGACTTAGTTTAGGTCAAGTCAGGGACAGCGACAACATACCAAGTTTTCGTTGTACCTGCGGAAGTCGATGGCGCCCGTTGGAACCAGAGCGGCAGTGAAGACGAGTGCGACACTAATGATTTTCGAGTACATGATTCAGATCTTTTACAATGAGAAGGGTTGATTAAATGGGTCCTTTTATACGCCAGCACAGAGGGGCTTAATCCTAGAGCAGAGGGGCCTCATCCTAACCGGGATGGCGAAGTTCGACTCAATTCAATTGAATGCGCTGCAGTGAATTGCGCCCAACCCTCCGAATCGGCCAAGCTGATGTGTCAACAGTGTATTGTGCTCACGCTGTTGGCTCTCGAGGGTGAATGGGGCTCATCCTGTGTGAATATAGGAGTATGCAGTCAGAGTCCTACACCGTGTGATCGATCCGGCTGTTGCTCGGGGAATGGCCACAGAGAGCGGGTTATCATGCATCATGCATCATGGAGGATCGTCGTTTTCATCAGAGGATAGCTGTGTAGTTGGCCAAGATTTTATTTGTAGGCCAATTGTAGACTGCCAGACAGTGCCAGTTATCGGAATGAAGCCTACCAGTTCATTGAGCCATTCAGATTTCAGTGCCCTAAGTCAACCTCCAGGGAATAGCTACAACAGCAAGATGACAGGTTCAGTCATGATGAACTTCTTAATGATTGGCGTGGAAGTTTCATTCAGACTGAGAACTGCATAGGTCAATTGTTTGTGATCACGTTTGTCTCGGAGTCCTAAGTATTGTGGCGATGATGGAAGATGTTGGCATCGCCCCATGATGCGCGGTTTACTCCCCGTGATGTCTGATCTGTTGTCAATAAGGTATTTTCCTGACGTCCTCGTGTTGTCATATAATATACCCAAGTTCGCAAATTAAAACATCCTTGAGTGAAACATTTATTTCTTGTTTCAGGTCGGATAGTGTTCTCGTAACGCCGGGGCACTAGCAAACCCAACGTGAGTGAAAAGTGATAATGGCTTTATATAATGACAGAAACGTGCCCACTAAGCAAGACGCTAGGAAATCAAATGTTTATGCAGTTTTCTCCAAGTTCAATCAAGCGCCAAAGAAATCACACGAAATAAGCAAGGGAATAAAAACATTGATCAATTTAAGAATACAAGCAAGGTAGTCAATGTCCATAATGAAGTCCTTCAAATGAAGTCCGATGGGTAAACTCTAAAGAGTACAAACAGGATGGGAAAAGTAATTAGTTACAGGCACCCAAGTCCTTCCAAGTTCCGGAAGTGTCGCCAGGCTGGTTGCTCGATGTCCACTGTGTCGAGATCCAGAGATGACCATTGAAAGTCACCTTAGCGCCCCCAGAGTAAGCAGTACCCTTGTTCCAAGCGGGAACGCCAGTGCAATCGACTTTGTTGCTGACTGGTTGATTGCAACACCCGTTCTGAGTCCACTCGGCAGCGGCAGACTCGGGGTTGTTGTTATAACTCCACTGTGTAGCGGTCCACAGTTGGTTGTTAAATATCACCTGGGCACCAGCG
>NW_024538215.1:0-11564 GCF_016628075.1 Suillus paluster
ATCGAAGAGCTGCATCATGAGGGTAAAATTGGAAAAAGGGTGCTTGATGTCAGGGTCGTTTTTGATGACCTGTAACGAGTCAAGAAGACGTAGAGAGGTATGAAAGGAACTCACCGAGTTGATAAAGTTTGCATTGCTCTATTCACGGATCGTTGATACGTTACGGTCCCGGACCGGCGCTGTGTAAGGAAAATCATCGAACGTTTTTCCTCTTAAAATGTCTACCCGAACCCTCGCCGGTACAAAAGGGACTGGCCGTTGAAAGTAGTACTTTGGAGCTAGGCGTTGCGAGTCCATAATGCTATATTGATACATCCAAACTGGACTATAAGCCAAAACTAGGATACATTCATCCAGTAAGATTATCCATTATCCATTGGATGTATCCCATGGTGGATTCCCATCTGTGCATACACAGCCGCATTTTTCGCATTTTTGAAACTCAGCTGTTTGTCATTCCAGGATATATTTATTATTCACAAAACATATCCCATTTTGGTCACCTCCTCATGTCAGGTCTTCCCACATTATTCCCACAACATCACATGTTCCGCCCCCACAACACCAAAAACATCGCCCATTTGGGATCTCCACAATATCAATTGTTCCCACACCCTCCCCATATCACTGCAGCTTCACCACCACACCACAATGCTCCCCTTTCATATATAAGTAGTAGTTTGGTTTATATATGTATAATATAATATAATAGACCGCTTTTTTTGTCTATTTGTGTACTTGCTCCTCCTCCAGGACCCTTTCAAAATGATGTAGGATATAAACATTTTCGCACTTTTGCCCCTTCGACAAGGAAGTGTCCTAGGGTATTCAGAACATGATTATGAGTATATATGAAGATATTCCCAACTTTATTTGACCCTCTGAAGTGTCCTACATCAATAAATCTAACACATATATAGAAAAACACAAAATTGTTCCCATTTAATTATTTGTAGATGGATGAACTTGGAAAAATGATTCCCAGCACATATTCAGTAATATGAACAATGTATCAGGAGCCTAGGACCATAGGATAATCCCCTGTTGCATGGTGTGCCCCCCTTCTCCTAGTGGTTTACCCCCTGTGAATTTTTTTCCTGAAGGACCGGACCTCAATTGAGGTGGGGGGTCTATTTCTATGTATATTTGAGGTAGGTCTATCATATAGCTGGCCCAGGACACACATAGGATCCTGCTACAGGAACAAAAATATAGAAAATCGCATTTTGACATTTTTGATGTTTTTCAGCGTCTTACTCTTGCATAAATAATTCAGCCTGTGCATATATGATTATCACAGTATATATACTTGCTTTGTATGACAAAGATCAGTTCAAATAGGTTGTAGGCTTGAGATACTGCATATGCTTGCTATTTCTACTGATAAGGGATCAATACCTTCAAACATCGAAATTTAATAATCAGAAACTTGGAGATGCGAAAAATGCGGCTGTGTATGCAACAGATGGGATCCACCATGGGATACATCCAATGGATAATGGATAATCTTACTGGATGATGTATCCTAGTTTTAGGGCTATAGCCCAAAAGGATATATCCATCCAGCAACATCAGGTGGCGTTGCAACTGTACTTATCTCACATCAGTAAATCACGAGTTGTCTTTTAAACCACTTATATCCCACTTTTTGCGCTACATATTGAAGGAAGCAGCACGAAGTCAAAAAAGTAGAACCTACTTTTTTCCGTAGATCTCATTACTCATATCCTGCTCATTCTCGGCTTTTTCGCACTTATTTTTTTGGGATGCGTTGAAAAAAGAACAATAGTGGGCATTAACATCAGAGAACCGGTGAGCAGATGATAAGGTTATTTAAAGCAATATATTGTAGAGCATCGCAACAATCTTCGTATATCTGTTGACCACTCAGACATGCATCAGCAAAACCTTCGATTCCCTTTATGTACTTAAATGACTTAATAAGCACAAATAAGCAGGAGCGCTGGATAAGTAAACAGTGACTTATTCAGACCAGTCGATCTCTGATTTTCTTCTTAATCTCACTTATCCCTCTGGCAGTAAGTAGAAAAAGTGATTATTGCATCCAAACAGTAGGATAAGCAAAGTAATGAAATGCCACAAAATAATCAATTCATAGGATCCAGAAAACACGTGAATATCAAATATTGTTAGATGAAGCGGTAGAAATTACGAATGAGCAAATACTTCAAGATGATGGCGGCGAGGACCAATATGAAGGCAGGGGTAAAAATGGAATAAATGTGTTGACATAGTATGGGCGGGTCATGATACAGCATTCTGTTGAGATATAAAAAAAAGGAAGTCAGTGATATTGCCAAAAGTGGGGGGAGAAAAAATGTTACAAATGAGGTCATGTATTGTAGGTGTACTGCATAGTAAGTGCGACGCGTGGTAGGGTAAGCGTGGTATCGAAATGACGAGGCGAACGAGGGCGTTCCAACGCATCCGGAATCGAGGGAAACGGTGCAGATACGGGCGAGATATGAGCAAAGCATGGTACTGAGCTCTAAAAGGGGGAACTGACTTGGGGGACTGAAGGAGGCCCACTGGGCCAAATGTGATGTGTGAGGGTTTGAATTAAATTCTACTGATGAGGGGAGTATGGTCGAGCGACATCCTAAGGTGTAGCATGCAGCACCCTTGCTATTGACTGGGTTCTGGCGACCTGTGGGGACTGGAATGGTGGTGAGTGACACAAATGGCACCAAGTGAAAACACGTGGGGGAAGGTACAGATATGCAGACACATTACATTCCCATATGACTTTCTTGTCGAGGCCATAAGCGATGGCAACAGCAGTGGGTCCCGCCCTTGTTGAAAACAGTGAACGGTATAAGGGCGAGAGTTAGAAGTTGGGACTTAGCTGAAAATTTGCTCGAACTAGAGAGCATGTGAAAAATGCGAGGTCGCTGTGGCCCAGATTGTGTTCGTCTGGGACACTGTGGGCCATTGGGGAGAACTGTCACAGTTGGTGTTCACGCTGTGAGTGCTGGAAACAAAATTGTAGTTTACTGATTTATATCACTACCTGCCACAAGTCAATTGGGTCAATCATCGAACATACACTCATGTCAAGCAGGACATGAAATCGCTTGGACAATACATCCGCAACAAGATGGGCAGAATGCATCTATTGGATTTATGCTCGCAGATACTCACTGCTCAGCGCCGATGGTCGAAAGTATACTCGTTAAATATTATACTACAAAAATATCTTATCACACTTAAATTCACTTTTGCATCTTATACTACACCATTTGTTTGAATCGTTTTTGTAACAAGTGGTATCAGTAGGATAAGTAACATCAGAGGTTTCCTTGTTTTACTTAGCGACTTTTTTCAGACGAATAATACAAACAAGACCGAAAAGGAAATGTGAGATTTTGCTGATGTGGGAATATTTGGCATTGTTGAGGTAACACAAATTTAACAACACACTAGCCTAGTAGAATTATTTGATTGGTGACCTTTTTCGTTTAGATGGATCCAAGAAAAAATGAGCGGGCACATGTTCATTAAATTAAATATGGACCGACGCTGCAAGGGTCAAGGAAGGAGGTTGCAATGGGCCAAAGTGAAAGACGTTTTAGCGATGTCCCCAGTGATGCAGATACATATTATTTAGTCTTCGCACAATATATTTTTGCTAGCTCAGGATGAATAGGACATGCATGTCACTTGATCGAGGGTAAAAGGTATGAGTTTGTGTTGCAACAAGGCCGTAACAGCAGAGTTGTACATATTGCACGCATATTGGTCGACCGTCACTCAAATAAATATATTTCACGCAGCACCAACAATGTTCCAATAGCTATTAGAGCAGGTATTACTTCTCAATGAACAGATTGACCGTCTTGATTGATTATTGGTTGCCCATCACTTGGAGTAGTACATTCCATGGAGGATAAACAGAGTTCCAAAATGCATTAGATCACATATTACTACTTGATGGAGGTCGGGTTGCAAAGAAACAGTAATAGCAGAGTTGTGTATATCAAATTTTTATTGAACACAGGCCTACATTGGATCATTTCTTCGGGAAAAATCCAAAGCATACAATTTTGATGGAGTTCAAAGAGTTCACAATTGTAACAATATTTCTAAAGGATCTGAAACTTGGTGTGGCGCTGCAAGCATACATATTACTAGTGCTAAATTGTAATCTCACGCAATTATTGCCATCTTCACAATTTAAACCCTTCTGGCCTCCCAAGCCCGAAAATTCTGAAGATCTTGTAGACTAATTAGCTACCTCATGGGTGCCTCAAAGCACGCAGGCACCAATTTATACCTGCTTCAAATCTTCGTGCAACCTTCAGTGAATATCCCATAACTTGACATTTGTATTTACTTGCAACACGTTCCAAATAGGTCATAGCGTTGGGCAGATGCTGTGCCTTTATGATGTAGTGCCTTGGCTCGAGAGTTCATATCATTGAGTCATGCTTCACCTTGGTACCTTACTTACCATTCAACGAGCATTATGTCCTGCTTGGATTTTTCATGCCAAAGTTCCTGTTTGGTGCCATTGAGTATTTGTGACGGCTTACCAGTGCGAAACTAATAAAACACAGAGATCATGAAGATCGTGATCTCCTTCCTGGATTAAGCCTATCAATAACAAAAAGAGGTATTTAAATTTTCATGCCAAAGGTACCTTTTGACACCATTGAGTATGTGTGACTGCTTACCAGCACGAAATAAAAAAAACACAGAACACGAAGGTCGTGATCTCATTCCTGGATTAAACCTATCAAAAACAAAAAGAGGCATTTACATACTAGAGCTTGAATGGCGCTCTGGAGGTCAGTCATGATTATAGCAGCCTATCAGCGCGCAACTGGAAAGCGTCCTGCATGAAATTTTCACGCCAAAGTTACTGTTTGGTACCATTGAGTATTTGTGACAGCTTACCAGCGCAAAACAAAAAAATGCAGAGATCACGAAGGTCATGATCTCATTCCTGGATTAAGCCTATCAAAAACAAGCAGAGGGATTTACATACTAGAGCTTGAATGGTGCTCTGGAGGTCAGTCATGATTATAACAGCCTATCAGCGCGTAACTGGAAAACACAACCATTTTGCTCTAGCATCACAGGACCTGTTCACTTGTAATTCTCATCAATCAGTGAACCGGTGAACAGATTCTTCACACATATACAAAATTATCAAAGAAGGCCTTGGGTGAAGTGAGAAGCATTGGTGGACATTTCTTGTTATATAACAGTTGTCTGCAAAATAAATGGTGTTCCGAAATTTGTCAATCACGAGTAGCGTTGTTCTTGGTCTGAATTACATATACAGAGTTATTTAAAGCAATATATTGTAGAGCGTCACAACAATATCTCATGCACGAAATCCAGGCAAAAGGATTAAAGAAAAGGCTAATATTATAATACGGAGAGTGAGACAAATAAGCAACATTATCAAACAACTACTAGTCGGAATCTAATTCGGCGTCTTCCATCTGCTGTCTCTGGGTAGTGAGAGTATTGACAGACATGTGAGATGTAACCTCTGGCGTCAAGTCCTGCCAATGATTTCTTCCGAAAAATTTTCTGCACAGGGAGTTAGCGATCAGAGTGAGTCGATGACGTCGATGACTTTGACTTACCTGGTCCACCACTCAAGAAGTGTGTTAACCCGGGCTCGCGCAGCTGGACCTGGGGTGTCTTCAAAGAAATCTACGATGTTGTTCCAGAAGATATGATAGTTGAAGTCTCCGTCCACTGTGTGCCAGGAGGTGAGGTTGGAAAGTGCAAATAGAATCTGTAGAGTTCATTTAACTACACAAGTAATAGAGACAAGGGTTGATGCTTACTTGGCAAGCTGCATACATGATTGCACGAGGAGTCACCTTCCTCATACCTATGATAGAGGCAACACATGTCTTCACTTTAGCCTGATCGGATCGTCTCCGGGCACGCCGGTTGTTCTCAATAATGTCGGCACCCTCACCCTCACCATCCACTTCATTGGCAGATGAGGGAGATGTAAAGATGGCTTTTAACCCCTGCAATGCGATGAGCTATGGATCAGTTAGAAAATTCAGGCCACTCACCATAACCAGCAGCCTCGACTTGAAAAGACCGCGCTCCAGATGCTTGGCATCAGCTTCATAGTTCTCATACATGAATGACGGCCATGAATTCTCGGAAACGATAAAAGTGATCGTACGGTCACGAATGCCAGCCTTAACGCTGGAAGAAATATCAACATCAAGTAAGTGACGACTCAGATCATGACATACACTGGGTCCTCCCAGTGCCATTCTGCTGGGCAGAGCAGTTTACCGCATGCATCGCTCGTGAAACCTCGATGGTGCTTGTCGTCGGTCCTTATGAGTGGAGTTGGACAGTACTCAATATTTACCCAAGAAGCAATGAGGTCTTTGAGAGTTCCCGTGTCGTCACCACAAGCTGAGTCCACACCTTGCTTGAGCTACATTGAAATGAGCAAAATGAGTGAAATGAGTGAGACGTGTGACAAAATGTTTTGAAGAACCTGTCTTAGCATGTCCTCTGTATCTTCGTGGTCGAGACATGCCAGCTTGTCGTGAACCCAAGGCAGTGCCTTGGTGAGTTCAATGTAGCCATGTTGAAGGTGGTCTTGTCTGTTCACTTTGTTAAACAAGCATAGCAACTCGTACGACCATAGACACTTACTCTGGAGTGGCGTCGCTGCCACTTTCTTCACAATGTCGGTCATTTTTGGCAATAAGATCCTCTATGGGAGTGTAAAGGTCAACCATATGATGGATTGCCCGTCCCTGCGACACATAATAAATTGTCTTCCTACAATGAATCATTAGTTCTGGCTAACATCAAACACATGCACACCTTTTCTTTGTTGCCTTGTCCTGCTTCAACATTTCAACCTCCGACATGAGGGAGGTGATCTGTCGTTTCGCCCTGGCACAAGGGGAAGTCGGGACACGCAGGGAGACATTCGGAGGCTGGGGACTGCCCAGGGTGTGCACAGATTCCGAAATACTGGATAAGCTTGACAAATGAGCAAAGATTTTGGGAGGAGAGGTGCAGAGAGGGTGTAGAAAAGTGAATGTGAGGGTGAAAGAGCCTACGAACATGTCTTATATGCCTGTGGTCTACGTCATTGACTCATCTGAAAGTAACCTAGCCTAGTCTATGTCAATCACTCGTCTGAAAGCAGCCTAGCAGCAATTAGCTCACATTCTAAAGTCTCTTTTTGGGTAGTCCTGGGAACTGCCGTTTGCTAATTACAAAAGGGTTCTTTCCACTGAGTATTTCTGGGCCATTCCCTGAGGATAGTCACACGCCCGCTAGGGTGACCAAGCCTGAAGGATCCTGGAGTGGATTCCATTGGGCAACAATGTGTCTGGCCATCGGCATGATTGCTGCGACAACAATGACTACATACACTGCGCGTGAGTGATGATGGAATTGAAAAGCGGGAGTAGACATATGTTCCAAGCTGAATGTTTTCTTGAGCAATGAATCTTTTATGTTCCTCGAGAGCCTTGGCTTCACGTGCAAGCCCGTCAAGATCGTTCATGCATCCGTGGTGTCATTGGAACCTGAGACGATGCAAGTCCCATCTGGTGAGAACGAATTTCACCTGTAAATGTATGAATAAGTGTCAAGTCAGAAGTGCGCATGAATCTTTACCCATACGGTGAACGAAGATGGTTACGTCCCGAAGGGTTTGGTCCTGGAAGTTTTGCATGAGCCTATCCAACACGTTGTTGTACCATTGAATTGTGTCATTTGTTTCTGAAAGGACGTTTTTTGCGAGTCTTTCCCCCTATGATGATGCAGGAATCAGAATGAGCAAAATGAATAACTTGTTGATGACTCACAGAAGTTCTTCTTGTCCGAATAATCCCTGATAAAATGGGCACATTCAAGGGTTTGCTGAGAGATCTGTCCCTGAATAGGGCTCATCGATGGAATCTGACTGAGGATCTCGTCTTGAATCATGAAGCTGTAAACTTGACCCAGTTTCTGGAGAAGGTCAAGTACTGCTTTGTCACGATCCGCTTGAGCAAGCACAATCTACAAAGGTAACCCCTGAGCAGGACACTGGAATGGCAGTGAAACCAAACATACCTTTGCTGCACAGGACAACATGCCAAGTGCCATTGATGTACCTGCGGAACAGGATTAATTCAGTCCAGAACGAGAGGAGGAACCCATACCTCCGCGATCTTGCCAATAACATCGTCGAATATCTTAAGGGGTAACATGTTCAGGCAGCTGCCAAGTCAATTGAGAAGGCTCGCCCAACGAACCATGCTAGCATCATGGTTGGCTGTCAGAATCATGCCCAAGGAACATCTCCCACATGCCCACCAGTGTTTGTGAGATGCCACCATAGCTGGAAATGGTGACTAGGTCAAAATCAGGATCATTTGTGAAATAAGTCGCAGGTTATGCCGTACCTCTGGTACTATGCGAGTAGGATCAGAAGTGATGCAATTTCACGAGGCTGAAGGGATGCACAAGAAAGGTAAGACAGGAAGATATGAGCAGTATTCACCGTCACAGTTCTGCCAGTCACATCATCAGCCTCAACAGAATTTGTCAGCTAGAAAGCTCAGGCTGTGAGAGGATCAGTCGAGAGTGACTGTGACATCTACTGTTTAACGGTAAGATAGGATGTATTGGATTCTAGCAAGGAGAGATAGGTAAGAAGTAAGGACAGAATAAATGAGAGTCAGGGGATAATATAATCTCAAAAAGAGAGGTCATCAGACACTTCCTCAATCATTTCCACGTCAAACTCATCATCAAGATCATCGTCATCTTCCGTGTCAAGTTCATCTTCCCCAATTCCATCACGTTTGTTGTCTGAAACCTCCTCACCAACTTGGTCGACATCAATCTGTTCATCATCGTCATCTTCTTTGTGGCCCTCGCCATCGGTCTTGCCTTGGTCAACGTCCATACTTTCCAAGTTCACTGGTGCTGTTGACTGGAGGCCAGAACAGTCTCTAACCATCCTCCGCAAAGCTACTGGGTGGCCTACACCTAAGTGCGTATAACGCAAGAACATGTTGCAATCAACAAAACTAGCTCGAACATATCAGAATCATTAAGCCACAAGAAGACATGCTGCACTTACATACTGACATAAAACGCTTCCCAGTTGTCTAGTTTGCCCTTGGCACATCCTAACGATTTTCCATGGCGAAGTGAAGTTACACCGCGCTCAGAAGTGAATGCGGGGATCAAATGGGCTCCTTGAATTACTTGCCCAGGATCAAGAAATCCGAATGCGTTGTGATCCGACTCCTCCACAAACACCACTTTGGGAAGGCGAGCGCGCTGTATGCCTGACCGATAGCCCGACAATATTAATGGCGCGAACCACCTGACGTGGAGGACCTCGAGGCGTTGTTTATGGACTGGACCATCACCTTGGAGCCATGTGTCCATGTGATAAATACCCAGTACACGAGTGTACCAGTATGGGTGGGAAGGTGAGGTTTCTCCTGAAAGCACCATAACATCAGCATGTGTTCTGGGGCTGATGGTGTCGTATTCGCGCCTCATATCGTAAGCAGTATAGTGTACCTGCATCGTCTGGACTGAGTAAACTGTATTGTTGAGAATTATGACTGAGTTATGTTCCTCATGTGTGAATATATGGTCACAATGACTAACGTCCAACTTCTTCAACCTATACAAAATGTGGTCCTTAAGTCTCAGGATGAAGTTCTGAAAACCGTCATGAGCAAAACTGGCAGCCAACGGGACCAAAGTACTAGCATTACCTTAATAGCAGCATCACCATCGTGTTCCCCGGAGAGAATGCAACAAAGAGACTGGATCATTTTGACTGATTGCGATAAAATGATGATCATTGGATATCGATGAAGCAGGAGAGTCAGCGGTGATGGGATATTTGAGTAGATACCTGCTGCTTCTGCGACTCGCCGTAGTACATGGCACGCTTCCCTCCGTGCTTCGCTAGCTGTGCAGGAGTGTCCACCTTGCTAGTGAGTGGTTAAAAATGCTTTCAAGGCTCTGTGCCCCAGCTCCCCCTAGCCATGACATATCTTCAGAATTATCCTTGAGGGAAGAGACAATGCTTACAATCTGAGTGGTAAAGAATCCGTCATACCAAAGAGCTTGATGGTTCGCACATAATCTCCCATGGCGTGAAACTTGTATGTGCTCAAATTGAACTTTTTCACCCTTGGTCCACTTGGTTCTGAAGAAACGCCATTAGGTCCATGCTGCGCAAACCTTTGTTGGCGAGCTGCCTTCTCCTTCGGTAATTCCACTGTGTCAAAAGCAGCGCAGGTAAAGTTGCGGAACTTCCGTAACTGCTTAGAGAGCGTTTTGAATGTTTCCTCAAGGAAACCCAGGTCATCTCTGAATGAATTCTTAACTTGGTGAGTGCGTGCCACTGAGCGAACCTGTATAAAAGAGACTGTATGATCTGATCATGACTAGCAGGAAAACAGCCCTTTCGAACACAGGTATCGCACACTGAAGTGAGGCCATCAGCAAACTAGATAAAGAATAGTCAATGAAAGTGCGAAAAAACCTGCAAGAGGTCTTCGAGGTCTTGTGCAGCCAGTCTCTTCATCTCGGATGTGTTGTTTGCAAACATCCAAATTACCCCCATACCAAAAGTTGGAACCAGACAAAATCTATGATTGGATAAAGTTGGTTAGTGACTTGTCACGGTTGCTATGTAAACTCGCCCACCTTGCGTCTAGAGTTGCAATCACCTGGTTTCCCCCTGGAAGCACAATAGGATCCTGACGAGGTGAGTGAATAGCGCCTTCCAGGTACCCAGCTTGCACTCATGCATAAAGTCCACTACCAGCATACAAAATGGGTCAAGGCCCAATGCTCCCAGCTTCTCGACAAATGTGTTCTGCGAATCACTTGTCTGAGCTGGTATGTGAGAGCAACAGACAATTCACGCTTACCAGAATAGGCACCCATGAGCCTTCTCCCAGCGTCTCATCGACCTTCACACCATCCATGGTGTTACCCCCATTGTAGATATATTGTGCCTTAACAATGTTAGCTGAGATAGATTCAAAGATTGGTTATATGGTTCTTCATGTCTATCAGGAATTGAGAGAAGAAAACATATTTTTGGTGTGAGACAACGGGGACATGGGCATGAGCCCATGTCCTTGATAGTGGCAATTAAAACCCTAAAAGTCGTTGAGTAATTTGCCCATCTTTACGGACAAAATGCACTTTTCAGGGTAATCGGCTGAGTACGTGAATATACGGAAATATTCTCCACAACACACCATCGGCACATTTCAACACGATACCATGGCGGTATGTGCGAATAAATTCTTGATCTAGTAAGATATCCCAGCATGCATGAAACAATTCATGTCGACAGCGTGTCTGTAGGGCAGCCATGCTGCTTTTGGACATGCAAGGCGAGCTGATCAGCACATCTTTGATCCTATCAGGCAGCTGATGGGCAATTGTGGGACAGATCCTTACAGGTAGGTATGGTAGAACTCACCGACGGTAAAAATCCCACAAGGTGACATGCGCCGGACTTTGGCGCCGAGCGAGCGTACTTTGTTAGATTACCG
>NW_024538216.1:0-11546 GCF_016628075.1 Suillus paluster
ACAGTAGGGGACAATGGTTTTCGGAAATTCAAACTCCGGTTGACAGAACCATGTGGGATGCTTTTTTCAGCCACCTTAGCGAATATAACCGAAAATACTGACGCCAGCTGATGCTGGCGAGGCTTACCGACGCCATGTGCTACGCGGAAATGCCCAAATCTTCCCACCTCTCCCCCTTGCCTTCTCCCTTACTTTTTAAGACTAGCCCAAGCCCGTTGTGCCTTCGGCACAGGAAGCAAGCAGAGCACTTCGTGCTCTGCTGGAGGCACCTTTGGTGCCTTGTCTCACTGTGTCTACTATTATTTACTTGTGTGAAATAAGTAAATTCTTACATCTTACATTTAAAAAATATTATATAGTTTTGTTTTAGTTATGAGATGTTGCACAAACAGTTTGATGAAGGTTACCTGGGACACTGGCTTGCGATCCCGTGGCCTCGTGCCTTGGCCAGCGGGATGCAAGCCAGTGTCCCAGGTAACCTTCAGTCAAACTGTTTGTGTCATGCTATTGATTCATACACTTCCTCCCCCAATTATCTTGTCCCGTGTCCTGTTGTCCCGTGTCCCGTGTCCCGTGTCCGTTCCCGTTTCCCGTGTCCCGTGTCCCGTGTCCCGTGTCCGTGTCCCGTGTCCTGTGTCCCATGGTCCCATTGTTCCCATGTACCGTGTCCTGTGTTCCCATGTCCCATTTGATCCCATGTCCCATTGTCCCATGTCCCCATTGTCCCATGTCCCATTGTCCCATTTTCCGGTGTCCCATTGTCATGTCCTCCCATCTCCCAATCCTCCTATTGTCCTCCCATTATCCTCCCATCATCTTGTCCTCCTGTAGTCTTGTCCTCTTATCCTCTCATCCTCTCATTGTCCTCCCGTCCCCCTGTCATCCTCCCATCCTCCCATCTCCCTATTCACCCCATTTCTCCATTCTCTATCTTCCCATTCCCATGTTTACCCATTGCCCATTTTTCCCATCTTTATATTTTTGCATTTTCACACTTTCACATTTTCGCATTTTCGCATTTTTCATATTTTTCTATTTGCTTGGTGTTCTTTTTCTATCCTATTGTGGCTACATTTATATGTATACACAATTACAGTACATATACATCATTGTTGTTGGAGCCACCTGCCAAATCAGTCAACCCTTACATACTAACGGACGAAGGTTTGCGCAAAATTCAAACTCCGCTTGACAGAACCACATGGCATTCCCTTTTTCAGCGCTCCAAGGGAGAAGGGATTCAAACAACCGACGCAACCGACGCAACCGAAACAACCGAAAATGCCCAAATCCTCCCACATTCCCCCCCTCCCTTCTCCCTTACTTTTTAAGACGAGTCCCAAGCCCGTTGTGCCTTCGGCACAGGAAGCAAGCAGAGCACTTTGTGCTCTGCTGGAGGCACCTTCAGTGCTTTGACTCACTGTGTCTGCATATTATTTACTTGTGAGAAATAAATAAATTCTTACATCTTACATTATATAGTTTTGTTTTAGTTATGGGATGTTGCACAAACAGTTTGACTGAAGGTTACCTGGGACACTGGCTTGCGATCCCATGGCCTCGTGCCTCGGCCAGCAGGATGCAAGCCAGTGTCCCAGGTAACCTTCAGTCAAACTGTTTGTGTCATGCTATTGACTCATACACTTCCTCCCAATTATCTGATTTCCTATCTCCCATGTCCTGTGTCCCATGTCCTGTGTCCCATGTCCCATGGTTCTGTGTCCCACTGTTCCACTGTCCTGTTGTCCTGTTGTCCTGTTGTCCCATGTCCCGTTGTCCCGTGTCCCACTGTCCCATTGTCCCATGTCCTATTGTCCCGTGTCCCGTGTCCCGTGTCCCGTGTCCCGTGTCCCGTCTCCTGTCTCCTGTCTCCCATCTCCCATCTCCCATCTCCCATCTCTCATTTCCCATCCTCCCACCACTCCAATAATGTCACATCACCCATTTCATACATCACTCCCATCCAATCAGAAATCAAATCATATTATAGGAACAACTCTAACACAAAAAACTATTCAGAAGGCTCCCAGCCAGGTGGAGGGCCCTCCCTGCGTAGCTCATCCAAATGCCGATGCTCCTCCCGACTTTTTCCCTTCTTCTGCTCAAAGAGGTGCTTTCACCAAGCATCCACCACCCTGCGATGCTTTTGATGCTTACGTGCCTCCTCCAACTGAGAGCAGAAGGTATCCACATCCCTATCATCATTCTTGAGGTCTTGCTCATGTTGCTCTTCCCACCACATGATGTCCTTTGCCAACTTCACGTTATATCGTCGGAGGTCATGGATTGTCTGATCCATAGCATTGCGATTCTCTTGCCAAGTGGTGACCTTAGCATACGGGTTGTTGAGTCGTCTCCGTTCAAGACGCGTGATGTGACTCTCGGACCAGCGGCGACAGAGTTCAGCAGACCAGTCAGTCACAGCAGGTGCCGACAACTCAGAAGGAGGGGGTACTGAAGGAGTTGTGGAGGTGGGAGGTGGGGCCAGCATGTTGACAGGCTGGCGATGACATTGCTGCAGGCGGGCAGCAAAACTTGCATCAAAGCCCTGCAGAAGCCTGGCATTCCAGTCGACAGTAGGTCTGGGCTCCTGCCTTGTAGCTACCATAAATACACAATCAGACAAAGAGAGAGAGAGAAAAACTCACCTCATGACATGACCCAGCATGACCGGAGTGTCACGTGATAATGCGCCCAAGCCAGCATCAGGTGCTGAGGAAGCACTGGGAATAGCTGCTGTAAATTGTGTGATCAGACAAAAACAGACACCGAAAAACTCACATGGTGACGTGACCCGGTGTGACAGGGAGCTCCGCGTCACGTGACGCGGCCAAAAACGCGTCCGAGCCAGTATCAGGTGCTGGGGAAGTGCAGGAAATGGCCATGGTGAAGTGTTGAGGGCACTGAGAGGCAGCAGGATTTAATAGCTGATGGTGAGAGGTGATGGCAGGTGATCAGAAGCGACGGCAGGTGATTGGGAGCTGCTGGAATGGTAGAGCAGTGTTGTGTTGCGTCGCGTCTGGTGCAGTCGGTGCTGAAAAAAAAAACCACGTGAGGTTGCCAAATCAAGCGAAATGTACATATGACCCAATTCGGACGGTATAGTAACGGACGATGGTTTTCGGAAATTGAAACTCCGCTTGACAGAACCACATGGCATCGCTCTTTTCAGCGACCTTAGCAAAAAAACATGGCGTCCATGCGACGAAACGTGGCATCCATGTGTGGGTGGCTGCGTTCCCACACCCTTCTCCCTTGCTTTTTAGAGACGTTCCCACACCCTTCTCCCTTACTTTATAGACGAGTCCAAGCCCGTTGTGCCTTCGGCACAGGAAGCAGACAGAGCACTTCGTGCTCTGCTGGAGGCACCTTTGGTGCCTTGCCTCAATGTGTCTACATATTATTTAATTATAACAAATCAATAATTTCTTACATTATATAGTTTTGTTTTAGTTATGGGATGTTGCACAAACAGTTTGACTGAAGGTTACCTGGGACACTGGTTTGCGATCCCGTGGCCTCGTGCCTCGGCCAGCAGGATGCAAGCCAGTGTCCCAGGTAACCTTCAGTCAAACTGTTTGTGTCATGCTATTGACTCATACACTTCCTCCCAATTATTTGATTTCCTATCTCCCATGTCCTGTGTCCCGTGTCCTGTGTCCCATGTCCCATGGTTCTGTGTCCCACTGTCCCACTGTCCTATTGTCCTGTTGTCCTGTTGTTTGTCCTGTTGTCCCGTGTCCCGTTGTCCCATTTTCCCGTTGTCCCGTTGTCCTGTTGTCCTGTTGTCCTGTTGTCCCGTGTCCCACTGTCCCATTGTCCCATGTCCTAATGTCCCATGTCCCGTGTCCCGTGTCCCATGTCCCGTGTCCCGTGTCCCGTGTCCCATGTCCCGTGTCCCGTGTCCCGTGTCCCGTGTCCCGTGTCCCGTGTCCTGTTGTCCTGTGTCCCATTGTCCCGTGTCCCGTGTCCCATGTCCCGTGTCCCATGTCCCGTGTCCCATGTCCCGTGTCCCATGTCCCATGTCCCATTGTCTGTCCTCCTGTCTTCCATCCTCCCATTGTCCTCCCATTGTCCTCCCATCCTCTTGTCCTCTCATCCTCCCATTGTGTCCTCTTGTCCTCCTCTTGTCCTCCCATCCTCCCATTGTCCTCCCATCCTCCCATCCTCCCTATTCACCCCATTTTTCCATTCTCCATCTTCCCATTCCCCTGTTTACCCATTGCCAATTTTTCCCATCTTTATATTTTCGCAATTTTGCATTTTCACATTTTTCTACTTGGTGTTTTCTTTTCTCTTTTCCCCACAAAAATCCCAAAATCCCTTGTTGTCCTTCAATTTTTACTATTTATCATGTATTCACAGTTACAGTACATATATAAAATCATTGTTGTTGTGCAAAATGGAGGGCCAGTGAGCACCTGCCAATCCCATCTTGCATTTTCGCATTTTTCACATTTTTCTATTTGCTTGGTGTATCCCATTGTGGCTCAATTTTTACAAATTCCCAATTTTGGACAGTGAGCTCGTATAGTAAGGGACAATGGTTTTCGCAAATTTAAACTCCGGTTGACAGAACCACATGGGATCCCTTTTTCAGCGACCTTAGCGAAATAAGCATTCCAAGCGGCTTGTAACCGAAAAAAACCGACGCTGGCGACACCATGTGCGCTACCCGGAATACCCGTCTCCCACCCCTTCCCCCATACCATTCTCCCTTACTTTTTAAGACGAGTCCAAGCCCGTTGTGCCTTCGGCACAGGAAGCAAGCAGAGCACTTCGTGCTCTGCTGGAGGCACCTTCGGTGCCTTGTCTCACTGTGTCTACATATTATTTAATTATAACAAATCAATAATTTCTTACATTATATAGTTTTGTTTTAGTTATGGGATGTTGCACAAACAGTTTGACTGAAGGTTACCTGGGACACTGGCTTGCGATCCCGTGGCCTCGTGCCTCGGCCAGCGGGATGCAAGCCAGTGTCCCAGGTAACCTTCAGTCAAACTGTTTGTGTCATGCTATTGACTCATACACTTCCTCCCAATTATCTTGTCCCATGTCCCATTGTCCCATGTCTTGTTGTCCTGTGTCCTGTTGTCCCATTGTCCCATGTCCCATGTCTCGTTGTCCCATGTCCCATTGTCCTGTGTCCCATGTCCCGTGTCCTGTTCTCCCGTTCTCCCGTGTCCCATGTCCCATGTCCCATGTCCTGTTGTCCTGTTCTCCCGTGTCCCATTGTCCCATGTCCCATTGTCCTGTCCTCCTCTTGTCCTCCATCCTCTTGTCCTCCTGTAGCCCTCTCATCCTCCCATTGTGTCCTCTTGTCCTCCTCTTGTCCTCCCATCCTCCCATCTTCCTATTCACCCCATTTCTCCATTCTCCATCCTCCCATTCTCCTGTTTACCCATTGCCAATTTTTGCCATCTTTATATTTTCGCATTTTTGCATTTTTCACATTTTTCTACTGGCTTGGTGTTCTCTTTTCTCTTTTCCCCCAAAAAAATCCCAAAATCCCTTTTTGTCCTTCAATTTTTACCATTTATCATCATGTATCACAGTTACAGTACATATAAAATCATTGTTGTTGTGCAAAATGGAGGGCCAGTGAGCACCTGCCAATCCCATCTTTCTATTTTCGCATTTTTCACATTTTTCTATTTGCTTGGTGTATCCCATTGTGGCTCAATTTTTACAAATTCCCAATTTTGGACAGCGAGCTGGTACAGTAGGGGACAATGGTTTTCGGAAATTCAAACTCCGGTTGACAGAACCATGTGGGATGCTTTTTTCAGCCACCTTAGCGAAATAACCGAAAATACCGACGCCAGCTGATGCTGGCGAGGCTTACCGACGCCATGTGCGCTACGCGGAAATGCCCAAATCTTCCCACCTCCCCCCCTTGCCTTCTCCCTTACTTTTTAAGACGAGTCCAAGCCCGTTGTGCCTTCGGCACAGGAAGCAAGCAGAGCACTTCGTGCTCTGCTGGAGGGGCCGTTGGCCCCTCCAGTCTTTATCATTTCAACATAGTCCTCAACACAATTTCAATAAATAAATCTTTGTCATATAAAAGTACACATCTATACAATCTATTGTACATCAATCTTCAATCAGTCTTCTAACCACCTCTGTGTACACTATATTGCTTGTCTTTCTCTCTTCTTCATTTTCAGGGAAAATCACAAATACTCTTGATGGGTGAGTGCACCGAGACAAACCCACATACAGCTGTCCATGACTGAACACAGGTGTCCTCAAATTGAGACCAACCCACTTGACACTCTGACCTTGAGCCTTGTTGATGGTCATTGCAAATGCAAGTCGCACAGGGAATTGTCGACGCTTCAGAGGAATGGGGTTCTCTTCATCACTGGCCTCCATATTCATCCGAGGAATTAGCACAGTGTCTTCATCTTGACCATCCACTTGGTTGTTGCCCTCTTTGAGAATTCGACACTTGAGAATTCTTGTGTTCCAATCCACCAGGATCATCCGAGTCCCATTATACAGTCCCTGTGTGGGGTCCAAGTTGCGCAGGAGCATCAGAGGCACTCCTTTCTTCACCTCCAGTTTGTGCAGAGGGAACCCTGATGGGTTGAGAGTGTGAAGGAACTCTTGAGGGATGTAATCATATTGCCTGTCTGTCACTGAGTCTGCACTTGTGAACAACTTCTTGTCTCCAGCAAATGAGTCGAGAATTGAGGTGTTGATCTCGTCCACATCAGTGTTTTTTGCAGAGAGGATTGTGCGGTCCAGGAAGTAGGAGTCAGGCAAGGGAGGATGATTGGGTTGGAGGACATCAGAGTAAAGTTTGTTGATCAGGGATGGGATGTCATTGTTGGGACATTGCATTCCTTCTGGGAGAGTCACTGTGCCATCTCCATCTGTGCCCATACCACCCCCAATCTCAAGGAGCCATGCAGCAAATCGATCAGATGCAGGATCTTGACCAAGACGCATGTTTGTCTTGAGGTGGAAGATGCGAAGTCTTGGCCAGAGGCGAGATCTGCAAAAGGTGGCACTGACAATCTGCTCCCTGGATCCATGAGGCACCACTGGCAGGGTCTGTCTGAAGTCTCCTCCAAACAGCACAGTGATTCCTCCAAAGTCGGCATCAACACCAAGAAGATCGTGCAAGGTACGGTCCAAGGCTTCCAGGTTGTGACGGTGGAGCATTGGTATCTCATCACAGATGATCAGAGAGGTGCGCTTCAGAAGCTCATGGACAGGATCTCCCTTCTTGATGTTGCAGGTGCTGTCCTCATGGATGGGGATGGGGAGCTTGAAACGGGAATGAGCTGTTCGTCCACCTGGCAGAAGGAGAGAAGCAATTCCAGAGGAAGCCACACAGAGAACAATCTTGCCCTCAGCACGCAGTTTGGAAGCAATGAGGTTGCAGAGATATGTCTTGCCACATCCACCTGCACTGTGCACAAAGTGAGGATGTCCAGGTGTTTGATCATCACGATTCATGGCATCTTCAACCACTGCATCAAAGACTTGTCTCTGCTCCTGGTTGAGGGTGGGCACTCCTCTATCCACAGCTTCCTGGAGAACGTCCTGGTCATAGTCCAGTTGCTCGACTATCAGCTGGTTTCCCTCCCTGTCCCCCCAGTTCATATGAGAGCGAGGTATGTCAGGGAAGTTCACCTCGAGGGACTTGGCATTCTTGTGAAGAAGACCATCAATGAGATAGAGACCATAGTCATGGACCTGCTCTGGAGTGGGATCCTGTATGTGCAGTCGATGAATGAGACGGTGACGCAGATCATCGCAAAGATTATCCTTGAAGTCGTTCCAAAGCAGATGAGGGTTGGTAGGGAGGCAGTGGAGGAGTATGATGACAAAAAGACTTCGCAGGCCATGTCCAGTGCACATGTGAGAGGCCTCTCTCAAGCATTGCTTCCATTCCCCATCATCATCAAGGAGACCTCTGAGCTGACATGCTTCCTTGAAAGTAGCACAGACATGGTCGTCAACAGTGCGAAGGTTTTCATAGGAGGTAGCCCCTTCAAAAAACAATAGTAAGCAAATGGCAAACATGAGAGAGATTAAATGATACACACCTGGAACGACAGTCAGAAGCAATCTCAGATAGAAGCGCTCTCCAGAGTTGGGTCCAGCAGCATACATCCTTCCAATTGCTTTTCCGCGTTGGCGTTCCTTCCATGCCTTCTTGTCAACCCAGACAAAGCGGGAGGGAAAGTCTTGGTAGAGATAGTCGCGGGCTCCAGCTGCCACCAGGTCTTCATCAGAATTGGCTATGAACCATCCAGTAAGGCAAGTCTCCTTGGCTGCAGCACTGGTCCAGAACATCTTGGGCATCATCATCAGGATCATAGACAACCATCTGCTCATCAGGGAGGTGGACTGGCAAGCGGTAGACAGAGGGCCATTCCTCATGCATCTGAAATTCAAAGATGCGCCACATAGACTCAACAGAGCTGATGTATCTGGAGTCAAGGTATGATTTGACCTCATCCACTGCTCCTCCCATCTCCAAGGTGGCACGGTCGTGTCCTTTGTAGATGTACTTGTGGATGTACTTGACAGACTTGATGGACGCACAGACCTCCATGTTGATATGACAGTCGAACTCTGCCAACAGCCTTGGAGGATAAGGAACAACATCTTTGTTGGTGAAGACATTGCCATTAGGCTTCTGGACTGTGCGGCCATTGTCAGGTCGTGCATACTCTGGATAGCCATCCTCCTTCATGAATGTTTGAGGACAGAAGGTCTTTGGATAACGCTTCTTGCAATGACCATTCTCCAAGCAACGTTCTGGAGTGCAGGGACCATGGAGCATGAATTTGCTGACAGCTTCATAGAGTTGTGGATGAAGGTTCTGGTCAGGAATCTGAGCAGAGATGAGGGAGTCGACCTGCTCTGCAGTGCGTATCTTGTACTCTGGCTCGAGGAAGATGAGGAGATGCATGTGAGGGAGACCGCGCTTCTGATATTCGATGGTGTACACCAATCCAGCGACCTTTCCATAGAAGCCATCGCGAACCTTCTTCAAGAGGGCCCGCTGCTTGAGATAAAACATGCGAGCCACCAAGTCTGGACGATCAACAGCAGTCTGACCTTTATGACTGATCAGCAATGAAAACATCAATAAGGCAAAAAATGCGAACTGACCTGGAAGAAGATTGTCAGCAATCTCAGGCCAACTCCCATTTGCAGTCATGGTGAGGAAGAGGTCTGGTTTTTGGCATGCACGACATATGGCCAAGGAGTCTTGGAGAAGTTGATACATATAGCGAGGACCCCCACTATGAGAGGAAGGAAGGATGAAGGAACGCCCTGTCTCAGCCAGATCATCAATGCCTTCATTAAGGACATTATCTGTCAAGCCTCTATAGCAGTCTGCCCTAAGCCTCTTCTGGTTGTTTCTGATCCAGTTCAAATTGCGTTGCTCGATAGTAGCCCAAGCATCAACCACATACTGCTGGAAGAGTCGTCCTGCACGAAAGATGTTGTCAGGCTCGATTGCAGGTGGACGGATGTGAAGGCGATAGCCATAATACAGCAGCTGGGTGACTTTTTCTGCACGACCACTGACCACCCTCAGGGGGACGGAGAGGAATGTCAAGATGCCATCCCTCCTCACCAGAAGGAAAGAGGAGGACATAGTGAAGGGTGGAATAGGCATGACTGAGCTGGCTGATGCGGCGAAGCTGACCACCTTGGAGTCGCAATACAATGTCAGCAGTTTGTCAGAAACATCCTCAGATCCATCTCCAGGAATGATGGCAGCAATCTCATTGGAAGTAGGAAGATTGTATCTTCGACCATCACTGCCTAGGCTTGAAGTGAATGCGTACTTGAACATCTCTGTGCTGCTCTGGAGGCTTCTCTATCATGACTTGATAGGCTGCCTTGTAAAGTTGAGCATAGGGATGGTGTCTGTAGAGCATATCATGGAGCTTGTCTGAGGGTTTGAGGATCGAGATTGCGATTTCTGTCAACACGAACATCGGTGGCATGCTCTGCATCAAAGACATAAAGCTGAGCATAGGCAGGCTGTTGAGCTTCTCCAGGCATAAGACTTCCCATGAGGTGATGGAGAGATCCATGGATGCGAAAGGAGCTTGGGCCAGAGCCTCGAAGAGCAAGGTCATCGACTTTAACACCAACAGAGGTAAATGCCACAGTACTGTTGTACTGACGAATGTTGGTGACAAATTGACGCTGTTGATACAACTGCTGGAGCTCAGGAGGCCATGGTAGAAGGGGTGGGAGATCAACTTGGCCCTGCAAGCAACACATGCCAAATTTTGGATTACGTGCAGAGGAGTTGGTGAGTCTTTCAGTTGCAAAGTGGCGGGCATGACAATTGGGACACTCTACAGTGAGAGGACCAAGAGTGTGATGATTGACAGGCTCTGCATATGGTCGACCTCCAGGAGGAACAGGAGCATTCTGAGGTGGTTGTTGAATAGGAATAGGAATGTTCTGTGGTGGTGGTGGTGGTGGTGGTGGTTGCTCATCCTCTGGATTATCCTGCTGACGACGTTCACGCTCCTGAGCTCTCCTTCTCTCCTCATCCTGGTCATGCTGCTCCTGTGATCCTGGATTGTGATAGTCCTGCCAAGCATCCTCCATACGTGCCTCATATGCAAGCCTGCGTTGCTCTGCCTGAAGATGACGCTCCTCCTCCTCCTGAGCTATATCATGACGACGTGCTTCCTCTTCCTGTGCATGCAAGAGAGCTTGATCTTGGGCTTGCAAATCAAGTGCTTGCCTATGCACCTCTTGAGCCTCATGGTGCTGCAACCGTTGATGAAGCTGCTGTTGATGCTGACGCTCTATATCCTCACGAATCTCCTGCTGACGTTGAAACTCTTGTTGGCGATGACGTTCTAACTCATCACGAATCTCCTGCTGACGTTGATGCTCCAGTTGACGATGATGCTCCTGTTGACGCTGTAGCTCCTCCTCCTGCTGGAGCTGCTGACGCTGATGCTGATTGACTTGTCTCTGGAGCATCTGCTGCTGAAGCTGTTGCTGGTGGTGAGCCTCCTGTGCTTGTCGCTGCATCATTTCCTCCCTGAGTTGGCGAAGACGTGGATCTTCCATGTCTTCAACCTGGTTTGCAAGTTTTGCAAATGGTGATGAAACTGAATATTAAATTGAGCATAATCAGGTTCAGGTTCAGGTTCAGGTTGAGGAGCAGGAGGTTGAGGAGGATTAGGAGGATTAAATGGAGCAGGAGGCAAATCAGGAGGTGGTGGATTGGGAGCAGGACCTCGTCTGTTACGTCTTTGCCTTCGACGTTCCTCCTGAGCACGATTGAAATTTTCCATTAGATTGAAGTTATGGTCAACTCGTACTCCCTGAGCACCAGGCTGATGCGGAAAGGGATGGGCATTCTGCATGTTTTGAGGGTCGAGCTGCACCCTCATAATATACAGCACCATACATTGGCATTTGAGCAGCAGGATACACAGGAGCAGGAGCTGGGGCAGGGGCAGGGGAGGAGGTGATAGCCACCAAACCCTGGAGGATAGATGGGGAGGAGCAGGAGCAGGAGCAGGAGCAGGGTG
>NW_024538217.1:0-11534 GCF_016628075.1 Suillus paluster
AGTCATGGGCAGACTCCGCTGAGAAGGTAAACCATGACTCTGCATTGGTTGCCTATCAGACGGCATTGAAATTCCTGGATCACCATGTCCTTCTTTTCTCATCTTCTTCACGTGATTTCAATGCCGTGAGGAGGGCCACTCATTCTCTCTCGCCGTGGATGCTTTCTCATGCAGTGTTCGTCGTGGTGCCTGATGACTGCTGTGGAACTGGTGGAGCAAGGCCGTGCAGTATTCTGGACCCAATTGGCACGGTTCCGCACACCACTCGACGACCTTCACGCGTCAGGTGACACCAGCGCAGTGTTGGCGGACGAGTTCAAGCAGCTCAGTTATCATCTTCGTAACGCGTTCGATCAGTCTGCTGAAGATCATTCCTCGCAAATCCGGCAACTAACCATGCAATGGGATGATGTCGTCTCACGCATCCGCAACCTGCCCGACTTTTCTCATTTCCTCCTACATCCACTGTTCCCTGACCTCCAGAAGGCGGCAGAAGATGGTCCAGTCATCATCGTCAATGCTAGTCAGTACAGCTGTGATGCGTTGATTATCTTGAGCGCACAAGATCCTGTCCACGTTCCACTTGTTATCGCACGGGCTGAAGTCTCCGAGTTGTCTTCCGAGTTTCAGTCCCTCACAAAGGAATTTGGTTCTTCTGATCATCGATACAAGCTTATCAGCATCCTCCGCAAGATTTGGAGCGATGTTGTTGACCCTGTGGTCCAAACTCTTAGGGAGTTAAATGTTCACCCTGGCTCACGTATCTGGTGGTGTCCTACCGCTGAGTTCATGCTGCTTCCGCTTCATGCAGCAGGACCTTATGAGAAGAAGGGAGATGATTTGTCGGGCATTTACACCTCCTCTTACACCCCAACTTTAGCGACTCTTATCCGGGCGAGACAGCAAATCTCTCAAGATGCGTCCATGCAACATTTTGTTGCCATTGGTCAAGCGATTCCGGAAAGAATGAAGGAACTCCAATATGTTGCTTCTGAGGTAGCCGTCGTCACTCAGCGTCTTGCGTCCGTCGTCCCCTTCACATCGCTCGAGGATAGCGATGCAACAGTCCAGGGTGCACTCAATGCACTAAACGAGGCTCAGTGGCTCCACCTAGCCTGCCACGGAATCCCGGATCCAATGCAACCATTCAATTCTTCCTTTGCGATGCGCGATGGGCCTTTGATGATCAAGGATATCATCCGATCTCACTGCCAAAATCCAGAGTTTGCATTCTTATCGGCCTGCCACACTACCTCGGGCGATGTAATTAGTCACGACGAGTTGATCCATCTCGCTGCGGCTATGCAATTCTCCGGATTTCGCAGTGTCATTGGTTCTATGTGGTCTGTCGACGGCAAGGTTGCACTGCAGATCGTGTCTGCTTTTTACAGCAACATGGTTGATGATTCAGGGAGATTGGACTGCAAACGGGCTGCGGTAGCGTTGCACAAGGCTGTGAAGTCGTTGCGCAAGAAGATTCCACTGGAACAGCAGATCGTGTTCGTTCATATAGGTGTCTAATTTGAGACCCATTATGACATATCACATTTGTTGTAAGTATTCCATACCTTGTCGGCATACTACATGCTTACACTACATCTAGAGATCGTTCGACCGCTCTCGTTGACAGTCCAGACGAGCGGGCCTCAGATTCTGGGATGCCGAACAATATTCATACCTCCCTCGACTGCATGCCATGCCCAATGCTACCGACTCGAAAGTCGGGGCCAATGGTGCTAGCACACAACTTTCCTGCCTGAATGTCTCACTTATCTAATTTCCCTGTCTACGCTCTCATGGTCTTGTTGCTTCTATTCACTGCTTGTTACGCACTTGGTTTTACCCTCTACCGTTCTGTATGCGGCAAGTGATACTTAGTATGAATTAGTTCTCTAGCCTCAAACTTCCGACTGTTTTATTCGAAGTCCTAAAACTACGAGTACGAGGGTTAAGGAGGGGTTTCTCGAGGCGGGAAGTGATTGCAGACGGATCGTGTCTGGCGGAATTTTTACATAGTCAAACGTGTTGACATCATCTACCTATCCAATCTTCCTATGTAGAAACTAACATCAGGAATCCACTGAACGCACGAATAAGCTTGTCATACCTGCAAACTGGTATGTGAACTCATCGAGAATGTTTTCCTCTCGTTCATATATGATATCGAGGTCACAATGTTAATGAGCGTCGAGAAGCATGGCACGAGGACATTGCGAGGACACAAGAACAATCGCTTGTGCTTCTGAACTGCGAGGGTTAATACTTGATTGAGTACAGCTGACCGTAGTGTATTTCCATAGTAAAATGCGTGTATATGCAGGTAGACGTGGGGGTATAGGTAACGGCGGGACCGAATGTAGTTACGAGGCTGAACACCCAAGAACGCGAATACTTAACGTGATGAAGCATGACGAGTTTCGCAATATTCAGCGGAATAAAAGAACAAGCTTCAAACGAAGCAGCACGCATGAAAACATCCAAACATTATCAGTCGTCGTGGAAGTGCCCGCGAGGAAAACATATTTTGTCGAGGAACTTGTTGCAGGAACCTTGTATCGAATCAGAATCTGAGTCCTGACGGGTGGGCGGGTAGGTGGTGACAAACTGTGATGGGGATGTGAGCGATGATGAACCTCCAGTGGCTTGCGAATATTGAGCTCCGTTGCCGACCATAGCCTGCGATGATAGCCTCGCCTGTACAGAGACCATTTGCGACGATGGACCCTCAACGAGAGGAGCGCTGCACGTCACTGCCGTCGACTTTTTCTTGCGTTTTGGTGTTAATGCGACAATTCCCTGTTGTTTCCACATCTAGTAAGAATAAAGGTTTGTAGAAGATGGAACCGAAGCTCACCTGGAATCCACGCACAGCATATACCTCAATGACCTCGGGACGTCTCAACTTTTCCGGAGCCATTTCGGCGGGTGTAGTATCCTTCCCTCGAGCACGCATGAATCGTTTCCAGAGGTTGCGATTTTCCTCGCTGTCGAACTCGGCAGGAGGAGCGGGATTATCGTGCGGCGGGCTCTGCGCTTCGGCAAGAAATTCTTCCCGCTGCTTGCCTTTACACTTCTTGCTGGACTAACGGCCCATCATGTTGGCCTGACAGTGGGCGAGAGCCAATAAAGGACTTACATCATCAATTTCACCTCCCTCGTCTCCTTCTCCTGCCAGAACCTTTGCTTTTGGTATTGGTTGGTTGTGTTCCATGGCTGCGGGCTCTAGGGACGAGTTTGTGCGGTCGCGACGAGTGAAGAAACTGCGCTTGGGGCGTTCTTCTGGAGTGGACTCATTTGCTGGCAGGCGGTGTCGAGAGATGGTGTTCCAGAAGCGGCGAGCCGAGGGCAGGTGGGGGCTAGATGATCCCAACGGAAGAGATTTCTGGGAAGACTACAAATGATTGTCGTCAGTCTTACTGGGCCCTTTGCGTGACGAACACGAGTTCAATTACCTGGAAAAAATTGTCATATGGGTCGTCGTGAACCTCCTCGATGATACCATCACCCCCCGTAGCATCAGCCTGTAACATTCCTGTGAGCAAAGCAAGACTGACAGTCAAACAGGAATACTTACGTCAAGGTGAGATGATGATGATGGAGACTCGGGTTCAGTTCCTTGCTCAGGTGTCCCTTGTCTGTGGTCTTGTTGAGGTACGGGTCCTGGAAGCTTGGGAACTATGTCTTTGACCATCCACAGAGTGAGTGTGTTGTTGTCTCCGCCATATGCCAGGTATGTCCCATCTGGAGAGAATGACACACAGCGAAGGTCTTTATGACCCCCACAGAGCGGCTGACCAAGCGGCTTATGGGACACTGTGTCCCAGAGTTGTGCGATACCTTGATGGCCCACGCACGCTAGGACATTGTGTTTGGGTGAAAGTGCGACGGACGACAGGTGATTCAAGTTGATATTATCGTGCTTGAAGCGATGGAGTACCTTGCCTGAGCTGCTGTCCAATACACGTGCGAAGTTGTCGGATGTGGAATAGAGCTTGCTGCTATCCGATGACCACACCAATGAGGTCACAATATTGACTCCAATGAGTTCAGAATCACCAATAGGGCGAATAACAGGCTCGCCGGTCTTGCTGTCCCAGATGCAGATTCCGTCTGATCCGCCTGATGCAATTCTGTCTCCTGAAGGCGAATATGCAAGAGTAAACACCCTGTCCAGGGTGTCTTGCTCCAGGCGCAACTCGACTTCTCCGCCTTCTGCGTTTCGAATGAGGATTGTTCCATCGCTGTACCCACTTGCAAGCTGGCCTCCGCTAGGCGACCACGAGAGCGACCGCACCCCGCCACTATGACCCATCCATGCGCCTTTGATAAACTCTCCATGCGTGCTCCACTGCTGAACACTTCCGTCCTCCCTCCCGCACGCAATCGTCTTCCCGTTCGGTGAAAGTGCCAGTGTATATATGATCCCTCCCTCGCCTTTCCATGGTTTTCCGACAGGAAGTCCCGTGTCGTAGTTCCACTTGCGCATCGTGCCGTCCCCTGAAGCACTCACGATGTGGACGTCGTCGTGCAAGAAGACGAAAGCCTGAATAGCGTTCTTATGTCCCTCGAATTCGTGCTTCGGAGTTGGTCTTTCGGATTGTGCCGGGGTTGAAGCTTTCTCGAGGGTCGGCTTTGCAGGATATTGAGAAGCCATAGCTCAGGCGTCCCAGTCTGGTCAATCGATCTGTCGGTTTGTGATTAGTTATGGGGCGACCGACTGTCCAGTACTCACCGGTTGGTCTACTGGTATCTCGCCTGGGGGCAAGCTAGCTAGGTGGGCAAGCGTTTTATGTGTCAGATATATGAATTCCACGAGGCAGCGCTAATCCTCGATGTCGGACAGGTTCATGTGGCTATACTCACAGGATTTCGGCAGGTTCGTTATTCGTAATCCATGATGTCCACTATCAGGATGATCTTCTTCATTGTGTAATCATCTACCTGGTATCGATCATGTTAGCCTTAGAGCTACCTTTACATTGGTTAGCATACACATTGCACAAGGCAGACACGGTGGGTCACCTTCAACGGTCAACACACTATTTCGCGCCTATTGCTTCAGGACTCACGTAATTTGTTGTGCACGTGCGATTAGCTGTGCTAATCTCCACTTGGACCAGATTACCGTCAGTCAGACTCAGAGGAATGAATTGTAAATGGTTATGATTAGCAGTCTACTATGTCGTGACAGTCATATGTTATACAATGATGAACGTACCAATTCCCTGAACTCCTCACGCACTCTCGACCAATGCAGGATCAAAATACACCCTCCGCACCCACCTCCTCCGCCTTGTCATACCCGATGCCTTCCATGCCTCGAGAGGTGTCCGACGCGGATCGGCCCAATAGTCATTGGTGTATACCCATCCGTCTGTTTGGTCGTGGGGTCAGGTAGATGAAACAAATGATAAGATAACAAACTTACTGTCGTCCGCTCCAAAGACAGGATCCCCGTTGCCGAAACCAGAACCAGAACTAGGACAAATCCAGCTCCCAAGTGTGTCAGGTTTCCACCCCTCTGTTTCCACGAACGCCCAGCCTGGTGCGAGCGAGAACGTAAGGTTGCTGCTGGGGGCGTAGGGACTCAGTTTGAAGTTCGAAATACATCAATACAAAGAGAAACACGCACCTCACTTCGCCGCCCACTCCACTCCACCCATCCCTAGCCCTCGTCCACGACGCACGATCCGCAGACCTCAAATGTGTCTTATTCCACGTTCCAGTTCCTGCACCAACCAATGCACTCCCAGACCCAGCTCCCACATCAAACCCCGACCCACAACTCGAACCAGCTCCCACAGTATCAAGATCATCCTGCGTGCCAAACGACGACGACGAAGGCCCCGGAGCCCACCTCTCATTCTCCCATAACTCCACCTCCCGCATCTCAGCGCTCCAATGTCTGTCTTCGAGTCTGTCGTCGTCGATCCAGCGGCGGAGCTTCGTTTTCAAGGTGGCGTATTTAGCAGTCAAGGTAGTACCCGCGTTGCTTCCCTTGATGATGCCACCGTTGACTGCGGCTTTGAGCAGGGGTATGATGCGCACTTGCGTGATTGGATGCGTCCATGTAAATGGTGACACCCCAAGGACAAGGAATAGCAGGCGAAGCGGGATTAGAGGTAGGATTGGGAGCAAGAGGAGGAATGAGAGGAGGGTGAGCGTTAGGATGAGCGAGGTATGTGTGGAGCGGTGGATGAGGTGGGGAGTAAGAGGTGAGAGCAGGTCGTAGACATCAGAACTGCGCAACAAGAGCAATAAACAATATGTAGAAAGTAACCAAGGAAGAAATGAGACTCACAACGCGCCCATAAGGTTTTGAATAGCTTGAAGGTTTGCTTGCCAGTCAACGCTACCCTCCGAGGGTGGCGGCGCGATTGGAGCAGGTGGGTTCTTTGTTGATGTTGATTCGCATGGTGAGGTGGTAGGATACGTCGAGAGCATTATAGCTGCTAGTATAGCGTGCGGGAGAAGTAGCACTAGACGAGGGAAATAACCTGCAGTTCACTGAGTACCAAGCAAGAATGAGACGAAAATGGCACGCACACAAGAACGCGTAGGCAGTGATCCAGACGCCCGTATATTTCCACCCACGTCTCCACATAAGCACCTCCTCCAGTCGATCCTGCAACCAAAACACACAACCTACTCTAGCTACGAACCTCCTAAAATTGACGGTAGTGATTGGAATGCTGAGCGGGTCTCTCGTGCTCAGCAGAGCTGTGCTGGACTTGCGAGGGGTTGCAGAAGCAGGAATCGAGGCAGGGAAAGAGCTGCTAAGGAGGAGGGTAGATAGAGACTTTGTCGGGCTAAAGGTGGTGCTGGTTGTAGGTGGAGGCGCGGGCGAAGAAGAGGATGATGGCAAGGACGTGCTGATTTTTGTAAATGGGCGTACGGGGTTGCTCGAGCCTGGAGGTGATTGCAGACGAATCACGTTTGGCGGAATCTCTACATAATCGAACGTTGACATTGCGAACAACTTTTAGCGCGGACGTTGGTGAACACTATTGACCTAGCTAGCCTGTGTTACGTGGGATGATTGACGCCCAATGCATTTACATAATTATCTCATAAACTTTTCAAGGAGCCGCAGCCCACTGGACACAGAATCACAGTACTACATAGTGGTGGCCCGAGAGAAGCTGGGATACATAGTTTGTTTTGATATGGCCTACAGGTTTTCATATCCTGCTCAGATCTGAGATTCTTCACGAGTGCTGCAATCTGCATTTTTAGCTACCCTAAAAATATGGTGATGCTTAAAGCCAATTTTCTATCGATGCGTGACCAAGTATAATACAACGGTGTAAAAGTGCCTGCAATCGAGCCTGTCGCCTACGAGTGATCGACGTTGACGCCTTGAGATTCAGGTCCAAGAACAATTGGCATGATCTTCTGCGCGACCGAGACTAATATTAATAGCAAAATTACTGTTCACATCACAGTAACAAGTACACATTAGATTAAAAGCTTCCAATAATAAGTACAAAATCGTATACCCCGCCATCACGACGTGCCCGCAGGCGGCCTAACATGCAAAATCACTCGAGGGACCTTCTTCGCCATGAGAGGGCTCACAGCCTCATTCTCAGACGCAGATGTAGAAGTCGAAGAACTACTAGACATAGGCGCTGGTGTGTGTGTACCCTTCCTGGGGTTGCGAGCCACCTCGGTTGTGCTGCTGTTGCTCGAAGGCTTCTTACGCTCGCGTAGGGTCATCGATGTTGGAAGCACCCAATTCCGTGATGGCTGTGGCGGGGTACGGTAGACGTCGAGATGGAAGAGGAGCTCTGTGGTACGTGTAAGCCACGGCTCGGAATCGGAATCTCCAAGCGAAAGGCGCCCGAGTTTACGGGCTTTTGTGGCTTTCTCGAGCTATCATACCTTTTAGCATGGTACAGAGAGACGGATTGCAACGCTAAAATACCTTGACGAGGTTTTCCAACTCCCACCACCTCTCATCCACCTGTATCGTGTCCACAACGAGTCCACATACATGTGCCATTGCCCCGCTACTCAGGGCACGATCGCTGTACCCGCCTTCCAGCACGCTCACGACGCGTCCACGAGCATACACATCGGCAAAAGCACACGTGTCGCGAGTAAGTCGGTGATAGAAACTCGTAGGCACTTTTCGATTATGACGAGACATGCTTGGATACTCGTGTTCACAGGCGTCGAACCCACAACTGTCTCAACCGTCGACGATGGGGGGATGGGTACGAGATATAATGGACGAACCTGATGAACACCATGACATCATCTCCTGGTCCACCAGTACTGTCAAGGAACTGCGACGCTGTCTTCAGCAGCACAGAATATCGTTCTTTGTAGAGGACATCCCAAAAGTATGCTTCGGAGCTGTAAGTCTGCAGATGTATGTTCTCGATGTGCTGTCCATGCGGTCCGTGTATTGACGTTGACGCCGCTTGAACAAAAGACGCTTTACCGTCCTATTAGCTGCTCAATTATTCGCAATAACTGAATACAGAAACGGTCCTTACCTCGCATGGGAAAGAGAGAACATCGTGTATTGAGCCGTAGAATATCTGCGGACCGTGTTTGAAAGGTGGTGCGTTCGGTTCCGAAGGTGATTGTTCAGACTCGAGCGTTTGTCGGTAGGTCTCCTCATTGATTTGCCACACTATCGATTGTGTGCCATTCCCTAGCAAATTTTTATGTGTGATGTCCCCAACGAATGTCCATTGAAAGAAGACTTACCATGATGCAAATCAATGTCCAATATCACAACACGTTTAATCCCATGCTTGAGGTGTGCTACGAAGTGAATGAACAACTTACATCAACTGAAGTGAAAAAGCATACCATGAGCTGCGCCAACCGCTACATTGTTGACAAAACAGAATCCGGAAGGGGTATCTTCACCGCAATGATGGCCTGGCGGTCTCACTGCTACAAATGCTCGTTGAGATCCGGTAGCTACAACAGAACCACTTATGCGAGTAGATGCAATGACTGCATCCACTGCTTGACACACGGCACCAATAGCACCTTGGATAGCGTCGATCGAGGAGGGACATACTGCAAGCATGCAGAAAATAAGCGTCATACCCGAATTTTCCCCAAGACAGACACGCACGAAATAGGTCAAGTGGTGGCATACCCTCCGGCATTTCCGACCCCTTCTTCGTAATATTATCTTCGCTATCCCTCGCCCACGCTTTCAAGTTCCGGAGATACACATCCCCGTCTATATCTCCATGCACGTATTTCACAGCAGCATTATCCAACAGATCAACCGTAGCCGTGCTCCTTGCGACAGAAATACTTCGGGCTCGAATAAGCCCGCCATCGGATGTAGCGATATCCATCTTGTCAAGTGCAGCAGCCAGCTGATCCTCTACGGAGATGTCTGCGTGTGACTCTGAGTTTTTCAGAGCACCTTCGGCTTCTTCGATACGCGCTATGGCAGCAGCGAGCCCAATCTTGACGGCGCGCAAACGTTCGGGTCGCTCCACGATGGCTGAGGTATCTCGTGAGCGGATGAAGCGGTGCTTCAGACAATCATCTTGGAGGTATATTTTGACGTGTGGTGGAGCTTTTGATGACGATGGCTCGGGTGGGTTTGAGGTGACCTGAGATACAGGTAATGGAGCACCGATTCCTAGTGGGTCGACTTCGGATCCAGCTTCCGAGTCTATCTTGATAGGTGAACAGGCTGCGATTTGAGTGCTCATATTGTTCATGACTGTGAAGTCCTCTAAACTCCTGCGTATGAAAATATATATTTTAAAGTAGATGAGCCTTACCTTAGATATCGATGATCATCTGTAGTACTTGGCTCTCGTGAAGCGCGTTATTTACCTCTGTTTACCCCTAGTTTACACGCACTTTGTTCTTTCCTTCCTCACCGCGAGTCGGCGACCAGCACTGCCTGGCAGCCTCATTAATGGTGGATTCTCCGGATTGTGAACCACGGATAGACTACCTCGAAGGTGACCTGACGATATACCAGTCAGCTGAACTTGTTATATATCAGGTCGCCTTCGAGCTACATAGTTGCAGGTGATCAACTCCTTCGGAACTTCATTGTGAAAATTGTGAGTTCAGCGCAAGCCGGCGCCGGCTCGAGGGTTGCATTATCAATGGAGCTTCGGTCTTGAACATTGAAAGGTCCTTCCTGGCTCAAGCAAAGCATAATATCAACCGGTGAGCAGCGAGCGCTTGTCCCTTCCTAGAATGAAAGCTATGTACTTATTCATCCTTGCGTCGAACTGTATTACTAGACGCCCTTTACGACCGCAACACTCAAATGCCAAAACTTTCATGGCGTCCTTGTTCGAGTTCGCATTTCCTTCGCATTGTCCACGAGCATGCTTATCACCGGTACGCGTCTCCATGACAACACCGGACCCAGCGCCATTCTTATCTGCTCGCCCCCGTCTGGAAGGTTCCCTAGAGCTGTTCACATTGGCACATCCGACTCCTGATTCTCACCGAACCACTGATGTGGTTTGGGCAAACTGATATGTAAAGTCAGAGTCTAGATGTATTTCTGTTACCCGATATGCCAGTAATGTGAGAATGTGACTCTCGTTATCTCTGGCACATCAGGTAACAGAAGTCAGCGATAACCGCCATTCCCCCACTAGTCAAGAATCGCAAACGGAGTTACGGTGTGTTTTGTGGTTTGTATCATTGGGCCAGCGGACACGAGTTATCTTATATAGAAATCTAGATGCAAGTAATATGGCACACATGTGTCGACACTTGTTCTTAACGTTCAACGTTCATCCTATACTGTGTACCATTCAATCGTTTCCATAGCCTATTGTATTGCAATAACACAACAATGCATCAACGCCAAACTCTTGGTAGTTTCCCGCTCGCACGCCTATTCAAATACTCACGTTGAACACGGCGATGCCCAGCCGCCCGCCTTGAGTCTACTGCTATGCATTCTTCTGACTAATTTTCCTTCAAAGTTCCGCGCTGGCCTACATCAAATCTGATTGCACTCACGACCAAAAGGCGGTCCTTTGGCGGCAATGTCGCCTACTGCACCTAATCAAGCCCAGGAACAAAGGTATGAGTGTCAGTTCTGAGCATCTGTCGACTACCTGCTGATTCTGTTAGTAACAGACCAATCAGCGACTTGGACCTCACCCAGTACATTCGTAAGGAATCCAATCATCCAGTTGCTCACGGAGGCTACGGAGATATTTGGAAAGGCGTCTTAGTTTTGCCTACACCGAATGGAATCACTGAAGAGGTTCGCCGACATGGCTTAAGATAAATATGAGGCTCTCAGTAACCTCCACAGAATGTGGCAGTCAAAGCCATTAGATCTTACTTCTTCGACGAAGAAGATAGGGTCAAGAAAGATAAGGCAAGCACTTGGATCTCGTGTTCAAGGAAAGCTAAACACGATATCAATTCTATCAGAAGCTGCGGCGTGAATTGGGAATCTGGCAGAAACTTGTGCATGACAACATCCTCCCATTATATGGGGTTGCCCTCGGATTTGGTCCGTTTACTGCCATGGTGTCTCCATGGGCAAAGAATGGATCATT